>NC_056741.1:1145071128-1145265893 GCF_019279795.1 Protopterus annectens | reverse complement strand
CTAAATTTCCCTTGAGTACCCATTTCCCTATAGGTCCTTTCTGACTCAGTTACACAGCAATCTTTTTCACTATTTCTAGCATGTCGAAGGGTCCGTTGCTGGCATCCTCTCCTGTTCAGCTGGTGAATCTGGGAATCTTGAGGCAATGTTACAATTGCCTCATGTACACAGACAACCCTCTCCTCCTCCCAACAAATACAAATATATGCGAGAGATGCAACTATATAGCCAAACTGGAGGCTGAGCTCTCTCAATTCAGTACTGGCTAGACCAGTCAGGAGGAGAAGGAAACCACGCACACCACAAACCCAGTCTCATATAGAACTATCACAACTGCAAACCAAACACATAAACACACAAAAACATACTCGGAGGCGCTGATTAAAAATCTACCAAAACAACAGAGGCCTCCAAAGCAGACACCCAAGCAACCACCACCTCAAGACATAGCACATTCAACACATAGTTCACAAAGTCAGTGTGCTAAACAGTCACAGCCCTTAAGGCCAAACAATATGCCAGACACACTGTTAATAGGTGACTCCATAGTCAGACACACTGACGTCCCGCTCACCAGACTGAATAAGGAAAAGGTCACAGTAAGCTGCCTGTCGGGAGCTAGAATCCGCCACATAACACAAGCACTCAGGTCACTCCACAGCAAGTACAAATATGACTCAGTCATTGTACATGCCGGTGTGAACGACCTGAGACGTACCTCCCTGGACTACATGAAAAGAGACATAGAGGAGCTCTCTGATTATGTAGCCCAGGCCGATTTGACCCTGACCCTAAGCAGCATCTTACCCTCACCAAGAATGATGCCACATTACAAAGACAAAATGATCAGTTTTAACAATTGGCTTAATTACTGGTGTCATTCTAAGGGGATCCAATGTCTGTCTGCTTGGGATGACATGCTTGACAAGCCACGCTGCCCAAGGGATGGCTTGCACCTGTCACACCTGGGCTTCCGGATATTGGCCAAGGCTCTTGCCACCCCCATAGTGCCTTTTTTAGGCAAGGCTCAAATGACAAACCTACCTCCCTAGAAAACACAAGTGGAAAAAAACTAAGGGTAATGCTGCTCAGTGCCAGAAGTCTAAACCTCAAGATGCACACCCTCGAAGCCCTCCTCAGTATGGAGAACATCGATGTTTGTGCAGTGACTGAAACCTGGTTCAAGCCTCCTGAGAGCACCCTAGCACTATCAGGTTTTTCCTCATATCATGCTTTCCGGCCCCAAAACTTGGACCCAACCACAAAAGGAGGGGGAGTATCCATATTCATCAAAGATACCCACATCTCCAGGTTAGTGGCAACGCACGAAGCATCGGAGACCATCCAGGTGCAACTAACCATAGGCAAAACTGACATTGCCACCATTCTGGCAGACAGGTTCAGTGCAAATTTCTCCTCCCCCTCCCCCCCAAAAGGAGAAATCACTATCCCAGCAGAGTGTAGCTTCCTTAACATCTCAGATGCCCAGGTGAGAGCTGCCCTCTCTAAAGCTAAAAACACAGCATCAATGGGACCAGACGGTGTCCCGGGCTGTGTGCTACATGAACTCCAAGTGGAACTAAACCCACACATAAGGCTGCTGTTTAATCTTAGCCTTACTACAGGATACATACCCAAAGAGTGGCGGACGGCAACAGTGGCCCCACTTCACAAAGGCGGTGCTTCTACGGACCCTGGAAATTACCGCCCCATAAGCTTGACGAGCCTGGTCTGCAAAGCTATGGAGAGGATTATTATGGAACTCATAAACAAAGACATTGGGGACCTACAGACATTGGATCCTACCCAATTTGGCTTTCTCAAGGGCAGATCCTGCCTTTTGAACTTAGTCGACTTTTTTGAAACAGTCACTAAGGCCATTGATGAGGGTAAGGCAGTTCACACAGCCTACCTTGACCTTGCAAAAGCCTTTAACACAATACCCCACTCGGGCATCATAGACAAACTCACCAGCTTAAATGTAAACCCATATGTCACAAGATGGGTTGCAAACTGGCTCAAGGACAGAACCCACAGGGTCAGGGTTGCTGGAGCTATATCAGACTCTAAGCCAGTCACAAGCAGTGTCCCATAGGGCTCAGTCCTGGCACCCCTCTTGTTCGGCATTTATTTTTCCGAGGTACAGGCAAACATAGGAGGATTGTGGCTGACAAAGTTCGCAGATGACTGCAAACTGGGCGCCATAATTGATACTCCAGCGGACACAAACATCCTTCAGAGAGGCCTCATAGAAATGGATAATTGGTGCCAGAGCCATGGCCTTAAGCTGAACGCCAAAAAATGTATAGTCATACCCTTTGGGAAAAACAAGGTACCCACAAATTACCACATAGGTGGTAATCCATTAAATCTGGAAGAGGTAATCAGGGACCTAGGGACCCAGGTTGACAGTAACCTCTCATTTGACACTCACATTGCCAAAGTGGTTAGGAAGACCTTCTATATTGCCCACCTTATCATGAAGGGTTTCACATCTAGATCAAGAGAGGTCATTGTGCCCCTGTACTCTTCTCTTATCAGGCCAATGATTGAGTACAATGCCCCATTTGGGATGTATCTCACCCGACACCTGCAGCAGTTGGAAAGACCCCAAAAGTTCCTCACCAAGAGGATAAAGGGTCTTAAACATATGTCATATGCTGCCCGACTGAAAATACTTCAGCTCTATTCAGTCGCATACCGCCTACTCAGAGGTGATCTGTGCCTGACGTACAAGGCCATGTCCAATCCGGAATTAATGGACATGCTCCACCTCAGAAAATCCAAATCCATCAGAGCCACGAGAGCAAGAGAGTTAAACCTCAACACAGAAATAAATAGGACGTGCTGGAGGGACAGATTCATAACCCAGAGGCTCCCTACACTCTGGAACAGAATCCCAGTCCATGTTAGGCAGAGCCCCTCACTGACTCTATTCAAGAGAAATCTTGACGAGTGGATGGGAGATCGTAGGTTTACCCCGGGGGTCATCTCTGTGTCACTACTAGACAGAGTCACAGTAAACTAAACCCTAAAAGGGCGTAGTATTCTCATCCTAAGTGGTGGTAAAGCCACACACACTCTGGCTAGGCTTATAAATGCCCTATGGCAGATAGCCTAGTACGAACCTATGAAACTATGAACAAAGTAGACCCTATACATATATATATATATATATATATATATATATATATCTTCATATATATATATATATATATATACATATATATATATACACACGAGTCTACTTCGTTTCACTGAAAACACGCATCACTGAATCTCATTTCATTGAAAACTCATTTCACTGAAAATCATTTGCCTGAGCCCAATTCACTGAAAGCTCACTTCACTGAAAACTCATTTCACTGAAGCTCATTTCATTGAATGGTATATGTTGTGTTCCTCATTGTAGTGCGATCCTGGAGTTAGTTTATATATTAAGGGTTTGGAGGGGGGCACAGCCCCCCACATTGTTTTGGTATTTTTATCTTTTGGAAAGAGTTATTCATTCAACTTGTAAGTATCCATGTCTATGGTTTCCAACATTTAAAATAGGTAGGGGCTATGTCCCCCACAGCCCCCAATGTGGGGGACTGTGCCCTCACTTATTATATATACTAACTCCAGAATTGCATTACAGTGGGGAACAGGCCGTATAGCTTTCAACAAAATGAGTTTCAATCAAATGAGTTTTCAGTGAAGTGAGCTTTCAGTGAATTGTGCTCAGGCAACTGATTTTCAGTGAAATGAGTTTTCAGCTAAATGAGTTTCAGTGAAGTGTGTTTTCAGTGAACAAAGTAGACCCACATATACATATATATATATATATATATATATATATATATATATATATATATATGTGTGTGTGGGTCTACTTCATATGACTGACAGTTCATATGACTGACATTCATTTGGTCGACAGTTCATTTGGCTGACAAAAAGTATTCAAGGCAAAAACCTGGGATTTGCCCCCCTCCCCACTGTTGTGTGACCGTGGAGTTGTTATATATAGTTGGGGGGGGGGCACAGCCCCCCACATTGGGGGGGGTGAAGCCCCCCACCTATACTTTTTGTCAGCCAAATGAACTGTCGACCAAATGAATGCCAGTCATATGAATTGTCACTCATATGAAGTAGACCCCTCCTGTGCAGAAAGAGTAAAGTATTTCAGATTGTGTGTGATTGTTTTTGTGGAATGGTAGACTGTTACCATTCCAGTACTTTGACTACATAAGATACTGCAGGTAGGACGTTTGCACTTAAGGAGAACAGGGATGCAGCTTACATGAATGCAAGACCATTACCTTTTTTGACTCGAGCACTTGCTGGATTCCACAGCTGTATGCTAAATATTTTTAGAGTCTGTGACAGTGTAGTGAAGAAATCTGATGCACAGAATTTGTGTTGTTTTGTTTGGTGCCCCATCTGTAAGTTGTGAAGTCAGCAATATCTGAACCAGATGAAGACAGGCTACTGGTTCTAGAAATCGACCTAATCAGAAATTATGCCTGAGGTCGTGTTTTACACTTGCGTTTTGGTTGTTGTTTTATTGCTCCTTTTTCTTTTAGTTGACACATTTGTACCAGTGGTTTACTGTATCAGATAAGTATAGCTTTCTTGCTTTCAGCTTTCAGTTACATTTCCTGTTTCAGTTTTCACACATTTGTCTTATGAAAAGTTTTTGGTACATCATACCAGACAACTCATGTTTGAAGTAGTGTGGGACAGACTTTGAATTACTACATTTTAGCCTGAGGGGAGTAACTGGTGAGGTTATTTGCACTGTGACTTTATATTTCTGCACTTGTGCTGTAAAGTTACTGAATGCCACTGGTTTGAAGGGGTGATCTGTGTGTTTATTTACTAATATTTACAAGGATGCATTTGCTAAAAGTATTAAAGTGTTAAATGGCCCAAGATGTTTCCCTTTGAGATAATGCCTTTGTTTTTTTTTACCCTTCTCAAAATGTTATTTAGGAATGCTGAAAGCAAGAGAGTACTGTGGAAGCTGACTGATATTTGTGACTCATCTGACAGCAAAGGTAATAAACTGTAATCTGAAGTACAACAAACTAATGTCCACGCTGCTTTCTATTTTAAAGAATACATTTTAAAAAAACATTGCAGTAAGCAGGGGCATTCATATCAGGAAATAATAGAAAAATATGGTGATAATTGTGTAATTAAACGTACCTGGAAACATCCATGCAGTTTTTAAAGCTACAACCACAAATCTTTTTAAAGACTGATCAAAGCATTTTGTATAATTTTGCCGTTATAGTCCTTTTACTCAATTTACAGAACAGAGAGTAAGTGACATGCAGTGAGCCATTTTGATATGTGTGTGCAGTTACTTTTTTGTGTGACTAAAACTCATCAAGGTATTCACTGTCCCGGTTTCTTGCTGATGTTCAGTCGCACAGTGCTAACCAACTGTCTGCAGCTTGCTGCTACAAGATTATAAAAGTACAAGTTTGTTGGGAGAGAAAGAGGGCAAAAGTTAAGTGTGATAATAAGTTGATCATTCCAATAGAACAAGGTGATTTAGGTTTACCTGATTTGAATGGATATTTTAGAGGTCCACAAGTAATTCTGATGTACATAACATAAGCAGAAGATTGTAATTCAAAGTGAAAATGGATAATGAATGAAGTAAGGGGGAAGTGCAAAAAAGACAGAGTGGAATTTTGGATGCAGCCAAAAGTAGTAAGCATTCTAAGAACTTAGCCAATACAAACATGGAAAAAGGAAATTTTGCCAATAGGGATGACTGCAATTAGGGGTATAGAAAGTAAGTAAGAGGGGTCTGGAATTTACTGGAGAAATCTGCCAAAGGAACCAAGATATTGGGATCAAATAACTCAAGCAGGGAAGGTAATAAAGTGAAATGCGGTCAAGAAGACATTGGATTGCAGGCTAGAGACTGCTTTCCCTACCAGGGCTTGATCTTAGAATACAGAAAAAGAGAAAGGGATGGGGGATTTTAAGTGAAAGACCTGTCTGGTAGAATTGTTAGCTGAATCTGGAATAAAAGCAGCTGTTAAAAAAAGGATAAGTAACAGGGCATATAAAATATTGCATGATAACTGTAAGAATCAATCCGAGAAGGTTAGTAAAGGTTGGGATGAGAGACTGGAAAAGCAATTTGCAAGAAAACAATGGAAATACATATGTATGACTCCAAAGTATGCAGCAAAGTCCAGAAGGATTAGGATCTTTGCTTGGAAGTGTTTGCATACGTATTTTTATACCCCAAGCAGACTTCAAAGAATTTTTCCTCAGGTAGATAGCAAATGTTAAAGTTGCGACGGAGAAGAAAGACTTAACTGGGAACTGGGAGTGTAAAAATTCCCTACAGAGTACCCTCCTCAACCTCAACAACATGTCAAATCCTCTAAGGGTAACTTTGAGAAAAATGTGTCAATCACAGACAAGGATAACCGTAAGGCCTTTTACAGCTACGTACATATCCTAAAAGGTAGGACTCATGCATGTGCCGAACTAGTGACCTAGTGTATCACACACACTGATCCCACAGTGATAGCAAAGCTGCTAGTAGACAGATTGACCAAAATTTCACTCCCTTATCCCCTCCAGACTTATCACAAACCTTGCCCCAAATTTCCTCCCCACCCTATATATCCAAAGAGCTGCTCATTAAAGCCTTGTTTAAGGCAAAAAACACAGCCTCTGTGGGAACAGACAGCATCCCAGGCTGTCTTTTAAACAAACTAAAACATGAACTGCCATCATCATTATGTACCCTAGTCAATCACAGCCTAACCACATGCTATGTTCATTTGGAAAGGAGAGCAGCAGCAGTTATTTGACTCCACAAAGGTGGCTTAGCAACATACCCAGAGAATTATAGACCCATAAGTCTGCCTGCCTCATTTGTAAATGCATGGAACATATCATCATGGCCCTCATAAGTAAAGATATAGGCGACCTCCAAACACTGGATCTGACTCAATTTGGCTTTGTCATTGGCAGATTCTGCCTGTTAAACCTGGTGGAGCTCTTCGAAAATGTGACCAGGGCCGTTGACAAGGAAAATCTCTGCACACAGCATACCTCAACATGGCTAAGACCTTTGACACTATCCAATACTCTGTCATTACTGATAAGTTTAGCAAACTGAATTTAAACCCCTTTGTTGTAAGATGGGTTGCCAGCTGGCTCACAACCCAGACATATACTATCAAAGTGGGTGACTCCACATCAGCCAGCAGACCTGTCACCAGCGGGTGACAAGGGTCACTGATGGGCACCTTACTGTTTGGTATATACTTCTCCGAAGTTCATGCCAAAACTAAGGGGCTGTGGCTTACCATGTTTGTGGATGGCTGCAAATGGGGTGCAATTATTGCATCTCCAAATGATGTCAGTATACTTCAGGAGGGTCTTATGCAGACCAATGGCCAATATCTTAGTCATGGCCTCAAACTGAACGCAAAGAAATGCATCATCATTCCCTTCAGTAAAAACAGTGTCCTTTCATACTATCAAATTAACAACAATACTGTGTGCATCTAGGAAGTGGTAAGAGATCTGGGATCGCAAGCAGAGTACGACCTTAACTTTGACCACCATGTGTAAACTGTAGTAAGGTAGGCTTTCTGTGTAGCATACTTGATTAGCAAAGGCATCACCTCTTGAGTAAAGGAGGTTGTCACCCCTGTGTACTCATCACTAATCAGGCCCATAATCGAGTATAACACCCCTTTCAGCATGTACCGTACAAAGCACCTGCAACAACTGGATAGACCTCAGAGGTTTCTAAGATGAGCAAGGGACTCCAGCATGTGCCTTACACAGATCGCCTAAAGTCTCTCTCACTGTACTCAGTATCACATAGACTTCTTAGGGGAAACTTATGTCTGCCTTGCAGAGCAATCTCCAACCCACACCTAAAGAATTTGTTGCACATCCATAAATCAAATGGGACTAGAGTTACCCATTCCAGGGACCTATATATAGCCTGTGACTTGAATAGGATGTGCTGGAGGGACAGATTTGTTTCCCAGCAACTGTTGCATCTTTGGAATAGGCTGCCAATTCATGTGAAGCAGAGCAAATCTATGATACTGTTCAAAAGGAACCTGGACGAGTGGATGGGGCACTGTAAATTCTTACTGGGGATAACGCCCACAACTCTCCTGGACATGGGCAGTCATTATTAAATACAGTATTGACTTGAGTATCTGTGGTATTGCATTGGGATGAAATGACTAGGCTTAAAATGACCTCCGGGTCGACAGCCTAGTAACTTCCTTTGATCTTGTCAGAAATATTGGGTGAGCAAATGGCTGTAAGTAAGGAAACGATTCTTTTGAGTTGGGTTAGAGGATCTGAATTACCTAGACATAGGAAAGCCTTATTAAGTTTTAATTTGTTGGCTGCTAGAAAAACAGTTAGTAAAAAATGGAAATCAAAGTCTAAACCAACTGTATTTAAGGTATTGAATATTGCAAAAGAGAGAAAAGAACTGAAGGAGGGATCTTTGGAGAAGGAAGGAGCAAATTACATAGACATAAGTGGAACTGGGGAAAAATACATGCATAATAATATTCAGGAGGGGGAGGAGTGAGGTTTAAAGGAATACAGGAATTCAGTAATTTTTGTAATGTTAGACTGATAGTAGCAAAGAAAATATATGTGATCTATATTGTATTTAAATGGAAAAATCTTAAAATGGGTTGTTTTCTTTTTTGTTAATATATGTTTATCTATGTCTTAAGTGATAATTTAATAAAGGTGTTTAAAAAATAAAAACACAAATTCCAAACCTGCTACCAGCCTTAATGTTAACCTGTTCACTGATGGCAGAAAAGGGCTGCCAAGTCTTGTCACCAATATCCATGCATTACATTTCTTGTTGATGTAGTAGGAGGAGGAAGGGAGAGAAGTTGTCCAACTTTTTTTTGCATTTATTTTTAGTGCAGACCTGGAAGAAAGTTCCAGGTAACATTCAGTGAAGTACAGCATAATACCATTAACATGAATGTTATAGAAAAATGCAACAGCAGTGCATTTTAAACAGGAATATCTGATGTCAAATGACAATAAATATAATAAGTAAACATTTAGCGTATATGGAAAGAATGGCATATTCAGTTTAGCAATATGTATACTTAGAAATACATGTTCATTATATACTTTTAACTGTATGGCTTATATCCTACCAAAGATAGAGCAGCTGGCCAGTCTTCCAAAGTCTGAGATTCCACCCCCTCCCAATGTGTGCTTAAGGTGCTGTGGCTTGAGCTCCCAAGGAAGGAAACAGCTACCCGAGTTCCAGCTATCTTCAGTACTTTGTTGCTGTCCTCAAGAGCACTCCTCCTGAGATTTAGAGGATTGATAGCATCTTTCTTCCATTTCTGGGAAGATAAGTCTTCTTTGTGGAGTTCCTTCCACACATTTTTGTTGAATTTATACGTGGTCTCCATAAGAATTCTGGTATTTGGAGCTATTTTTAATATTTTGTCTAGACTGTCACATGATAGCGGTCCGGCAGTCTATTTTTAAAGTATTTAATGGTATTAACTACTTTTCTGGGGACAGAAGTGTACTCTTTATATGATTGCTTTGTGTTTTATTTGGGTTAACATTTTTGAAAGTGAAGGTGTCTAACACTTCTGAGCACTTTAGTGACAGCTTACTTTCTGACTGACTCCTAGGAACAGGTTTCATTCTTGGCAGGTACATGGATTGACTTACCAGTTCTTTGTTTCCTTCTCCTGCAATACTTACCAAAAAAAAAAAAAAAAAAAAACTGCAAGGGAGCTCTTGCTGACACAACAGGAGATCATGCAGTGCTTCATACACTGGTTGGGTGACTCTGCAGTGGCCATTGGTGGTTCCACAGATCACTCACTGTTTTCTGGAGGTTTCTGGTATAGCCCACTTAGCCACCATGAACGGGGAGTTAGCTATGTTCTTAGTGGGCATGGGAGAGACACTTTCTTTGGTCATATGCATTTCATCTGTGAGTTCTTCTACTTGAATTGGTTGCCATTTAGGGATGTCAGTAGAAAAAAAATGAAACAGACATTTACACATTTATCTGCTGTTGTCAGTTTTCCTGTTAAAAAGGATGAGTTTATTTCTTTGGTTAGGGGTTTATTGCAAGCTTTGAAACCTTTAGAACAAATTAACAGTGATAATAGAAGACATGGTGTTATTCCTTCATTTACTGGGTATGTCTTATCTGATAATTCTGACTTGGACAGGTACAGGGTTCTTCTGTTTTTCTCATATGACCCAGAATCCGATTCTGAGGAAAATATTTATACTGTATATCTTGTACAAGAGTTTAGCGTTTACTCTCTGTCTCTTGTAGAGGACTTTTCCATTTTTGAGACTGTGGCCAGAATTAATAGTTTGTTTCAGTGGGAAAAGGTGGAAATTCTTTATGCAATGTTGCAAGTGGGTGTCTCACTACCTAGTCCTATTCCACCACGTTTGCCAGCCGTGGAGGATGTTTTTAATATAGCCTGCCATATGCCTGATAGTTGACCTTCACTCCCTAAAATGGCAGACAAACTTTGTAAAGTTCCTCACTCTTGCAAGCATTTTGTTTTCTCATCTGAGCACTGACCCAGCAGCTATTTCTGTTTCTTCTCCAGCTGTTAATAAGAATTTGGTTAATGCTTATCCTTCTTCATACAAGGAGGGAAACACTTTTGACAACTTTGTAAAGAGGATTTTTTTTTCAACTCTAATCTCCAAAAATTTAAATTACCAGGCTCGTATGTTAAAGTATATGTTGGCTTGTTTTGACAGTTTGAGGAACATTTCTGCCACCTTTCCATCAGAAGGTTGGTCCTCTTTGAATTCTATTATTGCTACAGTTTCGCAGGTCACTAAACATTCTTCAAAAAGTGTGTATGGTTGTGCTGACCAGGGCTGCAGTTACTGCTGCTACGATTAGATGTTTTTCTTGGATACCTAATCAGAAATTTTCAGATTTTGTAAAATCTAATATTTTAAATTCTCCTTTGGATAAGGATGTTTTGGTTGGTTGCTCCTGCTATTCAGGTGCTCAAACAATTTGATGAAAGAGTGAAATTAATTCAGGGGGTTATTTACATTTTCATTTCTCCTTTCAAAAGTCTACAAACTACTCTGGTTCTTTTTTTGAAAATTAAAACAAATAACCCCATCAAGCTTCTGGCACTCAGAATTAAAACAAAAAAATGTCCTGAAGGATCAAACAAAAAGCAAGAACTTTCCTGAAGCAGGACAGTCCTCCAATTCAGACTATTTCAGCATTCTTCCTGTCTCCCTCCGTGCCACTCCTTCGTATCTGTCCAAGAGACTGGTCCAGAGTTTTCCCCCTTTGGCATCAGATTGCATCAGACAAATGGGATATGAGAGTTGTTCAGGAGGGGGTTTCTACAATGGGGAAAGCCTTCCTCCTTTTTGGGGTAGTCCCCTGATCCTTCAAACCAGACTTCTGTCTTTCCTGCTATCTGCTATCTTTAAAACCTCATTCCTCTACCTGAACATTATTCTGTATACATTTTTCCACAAATTCAGTTTCTTTCATTGTAATTTGCTCCTACTCTTACCTAAAAATCCCTCCTCGGTTATTTTATCTCTTTTACAATATTCAACGCTTCAAATATAGTTGGTTTAGATTTTGATTTCCATTTTTTAGTAATTGCTTTTTTGGCAACCAACAGAATTAAATGTAAAAAGACCTCGCTACGTCTGTACAACTCAGATCCCGTGTACCAGCTCAAAGGAATTATTTCCTTATTTCCAGCCATTTGTAATCATAACATTTGTGCCATAGTACTCTGTAGGGGAGTTTTTAAAATTTGCCAACTCATTAAGTCCCAAAAATCATGTTCCCAGCTGTGCCTTTCTTATTCATCATACCTTCAACATTTGCTATCTACTTGAGGAAAAAAATCATTGAAGTCTGCTTGAAGTATAAAAATACCTATATAAACAACTCCAAGCTAAAATTCTAAACCTTCTGGGCTTTGTTGCATACTTGGGAGCCATACATATGTCCTCTCATTGTTTCCTTGTAAATAGCTTTTACAGTCTCTTTCCAATCTTTTCTAAACTCCTTTGATTCATTCTTGTAGTTATCATGCACTGTTTTATATGTCATATTAATAATCAGTTTTATTTCTAATTCTAGTTTCTATTCTAGATTTGACTGAAATTGTACCAGAACAGGTCTTTCACTTAAGATTCCCCTATCCATTCTGTTTGCTTGTACTTGTGATATCAATCCTTAGGAGGGAAGGCAGTCTGTAACCTGAAGTCCAAATTTCTTGTTGGTCTCATCCCACTCTGTTACCTTTCCCTCTCTTGTTATTTACTCCCAGTACCCTTTTCCTTTGCCAGTCCATTGTATTCCAGCTCCCTCTTGCCTATTTTGTATACCCCTGCTTAACAGTCATCCCTATTGATAAAATCTTTCATTTTCATTCTCATATTGACTTATTTCTTACAATACATTCTGCAACATTATGAATATAATAATCTGTATGATTGTTATTCTCCTTTAGGCTCTGCTGTTCTTATTTCTTGAACTCCCCCTGCTTCATCATTATCATCAAGTTTTCACTTTCAATTATAACCTTCTTCTGGTGTTGTGTAAAAGAGCCTTAACTGCATAGCTCTAAAATATCCCTTCAGATTGGGTACTCCTAAACCATATTGTTCTATTGAAATCAACTTATCCTACTTAACTCTTGCTGTCTTACTCTCTCAGAAAAAATCCTTCAACTCTTAGTTATTGTTCACAACTTCACTTCTGTTTGATACAAATATGCCTGACCTGTATATAGAACTAAAGGGGCTGAAAACATTTTCACTGCTTGTATCTTGCTGTCCATATCCATAAACAAGAGCTTCTAGTTTCTTAGTTTTTTATATTATCTTTTGTTTATCCTTTTCTTCCATATCCTTAGCTGTCTTAACAGAAGCCTTTTAAAAAATCCATACCGTTAAGTACTTCATCTTACTGTAGTGCCATAAAATTTGGTATTGCTGAACAAATTTGTGTGTGGGTGTACAATTTACAGCTACAGCTTTTGTTCTGTCTTCATTAATTTTATATCCTAAAATGACTTGAAGCTATCTCAAAATGCTCCACAACACTCAGATGTTCTTTTCTGGGGTTATCAAGTACAAAATGTCATTTGCAAATAAAACCAACATTATTTGATTACCATACCAATTATATCTTTGGATTTCTGAGTCCCTTATTTTATTTGCCAGTGTTTCTAAGTATAAAGCAAATAACAAAGGGGATGGAGGACACCCTTGTTTGTCTCCTCTATTCAAACACAAGTTATCTGAGAGGAACCCTCCCACTTTAATTCTCTATGTTGAGCCTTCATATATCCTCCTAATTAACCTTATTATTGTATCAAAGAATGCAACTCCTTCCATTGCCTTACTCATATAACCCCAACTCACTTGTTGATTGCTTTCTCTGCATCAAGACCCACCAACAACAATGGTATTTTCTTACTTTCTGCATCTCTATGGATCATCATTGTTCTGTTAATATTGTTAAATGTTGGCATCTCCTCCTCTCTAGAAAAACATATGATCCATATCAATCAATATTGCAAAACCTTTGCTGTTTTATAGCTAGTATAGACATAAACACTTTATAATCTTGGTTTAAAATTGAAATTGATCTTTATGAAGCTAGGTCTGACAGGTCTTTACCCTGTTTGGGTCATACAGCCACTAATGCTTTCTTCCAGTGTGCTGACGCTTTCCCTCATTGTAAAATCCCTTTAAACAAAATATTCTAGATCTTTATTACTTTCTTCCCTCCTAACTTCCACAGGAATACTATGTATTCCTGGAGACTTCTGTACACATTGTTTATACATTACCATTTTTGTCTCATCTCCTGTCTTAACTACTAGTTGTTGAGCCTCATCTACCTCTAACCTTCGCATAATTAAGTATTCCATAAACATTTCTGTTTGTTTTCTTTCTTGATTTCCACATTCCTCTGCTATATACAGATGTTCATAACATTTCCAAAATACCTGTTTCAAGTCTTTCGGCTTTTCCTGGTTAGGGGTCGCCACAGCGGAACTCCGGTCCGCTAATGATTGGCAGTGGATTTTTACAGTGCCGAGTTGCCAACCCGATGCCCAACCTTCAAAGAAGGCACGCCCATTCATGGATGCACTTACCTACATGTCTTTAACGTCACTCGACCGCGGGGAGGACATGCAGACTCCACACAGAAGGTGCTCCATCCGAGAATCGAACGGGAGAACCTCTTGCTGTGAGGTGACAACGCTAACCACTGCACCACCGCGTCCTATTTCCATAATACCTGTAATACCTCTATAATATCGCTGGTTATTTTTCTTATCATATGCTCCCTAAGTTTGGTGGCAACCCTTTTACTTTCCTTCACCTAAGTCATTGTGCTTAAAGTTTTTGTGTTCTGGAGTTAACAAAAAAATAGTTGCTTAATAGTAATCTTTCTAAATTCATGCATATTATCCAAATATTCCATTATTTTCTCTTTAGCATTCTGCAGATGTTCTTCGTGTTTCACTGTTGCAGTCATCACTTGTGGGTTATCCCTGCCAGGCTAGCCCTCGGCCGGCCCGAATACCAGAGGCTTAGTATTTCTGCATCGGCTGCTGTTGCTTCAGGCCTGACGTCAGGTCATCAGTAGTATAAAGTAAGGCAGCCGAAGCCATTATATCAGTCTTTCTTGCCACGGAGCCCGAAGCAGAAGTTTACACAAGTGCCGGTTGGCTGCTACCTGAGTTTCATCTTCCGAACTGAAGCTGAAGTCTTCTAAAGCTAAGTACCCCATTGAGAATCCTTTTTTCTTGCTCTAACCAATGTCAGAAAAAGTTAACAATTGTCTCGCCTGTGGAAAGCAAATACCACACCGAGACTTTCATTCTTACTACGTCACTTGCTTAGGCCCAAACCATGATGTCCCCCACTCTTGCTTTTGTGCTTTGTTCAATGCCAGAACTATATGTCATCAGGCCCTTATTGTAATTAGATATTTTCACTTACAGTCCTCAAATTCTGATATGGCTTCAGTAAGCCATCCAACAGCAGATCTTCTGAAAAAACATAAAGATAAAGACAGAGACAGACCGCACAGGTCCAAACCTACCGACGACGCTTCCGTTTACCTAGTCGTCAGTTCTCCGGTCCTCAGTGAGGCACTTTTGCAGCCCCTGATGCCCGCTTCTGTGGATTCACAGGCCACTACTGAGACCCTTTCGGAGTCCGGTATGCTGCAAAACTCTTCGACTAAGGATCTTGCTGTTGTCTCTCCCTTGGATGGGTCCAGAGCCACTGAGCAGGCACCGGCTTCTGTGGAAGTACTTTACACTACGTTTTCTCGACACAAACCCACGACTTCTTTTGCGTCTACCGTTCTTTCGAAAACTACCGAGTTTCTAAGGCCCATGGTATGAACCACACCCAAGAAACTGATGACCCAATCTCAGGCACCTGCTTTCTTGCCTCAGTCTCAAATGCTTAAAATGGCAGAAGACCTTATCATGTTGATCAGGGGAAGCCAAGCTACCCCCTCCAAAAGAAAAAGAGATCTGTCCCCAGTAGTTTTGTCTGAACAGGAGTCTGATGACTCTGATGCATCTGAATATGAAGACATGCAACCCCTCTCCACATATGAGGATTCTAATGCAAAGGACTCCATTCCTTCAGCCTCTCCCCCCGAGGACTTTTCCTTTGGGGAAACCCTTCATACCTTAAGGGAGCATTTCCAATGGGAATGTCAGGACTACCGTCAGTCTAAAATGAGACTCAGGGAATTCTTAGATCTTCCACAACACAGACCCCTGACCATTCCCCCAGTCCTGGATGTTGTGGACGATGTTTTCCTGGAATCCAATTTGACTCCTGACACCCTCCCTTCTGCAACCAGAAAACCTGACAGGTATTACAGAGTCCCTGACTCACACAAATTTCTTTTCAAAAATCCTGCTGCTGACCCTGAGGTAATTTCTCAAGGGCCTAAAGGAATTAAAGCAATCTCTGCTAAGAACCCCACCCCCTCAGATAGGGATTCCAGAGCACTAGACAGATGGGGTAAAAAAAGTATACATCTCTGCTACTCTTGCTATCAGAGCACTAAATTGCCAGTTCCATGTGCTAAAATTTCAGCAACATTCCATGGAACTCCTCAAACAAAAAGTGTCTTCCTTTCCTGCTTGTGCAGGATCTAAAGAGTTACAAGAGTTAATGCATTCTGCAAGTCAAGTAACTAAGCAAGCCCTACACTGTGGTTTTGGCGTCCTAGAAGCTTCTTGCGGGGCAGCAGTCATGGGTTCTGTCCTTAGAAGGCATGCATGGCTTAAGGAACAGCTCTTGCCAGACCATGTTATATCTAAATTGTTGGATGCACCCTTGCACAAAGACAACTTATTTGGCACTAAAGCAGAGGAGGTCTTAAAAAAGATGGATGAAAAAGCTAAATCTATGCAGACATTTAAGGATTTCTTAACAGGCCCAACCACCCAGATTCAGCAGGCATTGCCCCTCCAAACACTGGTCCTTTCCTGCTCCCACCAGGTCAAGTTTAGCCCAGACCCCATGGAAGCAGACACCCAGACAGCAGCCACAGGGAATGCAGAGATCAAAACAGTGGAATTCCTCCACTTCAAAAACAGGGAGTTCTAAGCCACCCCCTCATGGTAAGAACTCAAAATGACTCTCCACCCCCACCCCCTCCCTCTGCCCACCTTCATTTTCCCCTAGGAAGAAAACTCTCCTTTCATGCAAGCACCTGGGTCACCATTACCAGCAACCGCTGGGTCCTCAACATAGTGTCCCAGGGATACAAATTTTCTTTCTACACTCTTACAACCCCAAAAGGGTTCCCAGATCTACCTCCAAACCAGTGGGCAGAGGTGCAAAAGCAAGTCCTTTCCCTGCTCTCTATGAGGGCAATAGAGCACATTCCTGCAGAACAGAAAGGCAAAGGTTTCTACTCCAGAATTTACTGGTCCCCAGAAAAGAGGGTACCTGGTGCCTTGTCCTTGATCTATCCTATCTAAACACTTTCCTGGTGATAACAAAATTCAAAATGCTCACCCTCCAGCAACTGCTACCCATGCTCTCTAAGAATGCTTGGCTAGCCACCTTAGACCTAAAAGAGGCCTACCTCCACATTCCTATCAGGGAATCATGCAGGAAATATCTACGTTTCAGGGCAGGCTCTCTGCACTTTCAGTTCTATGCACTTCCCTTTGGCTTATCTACTGCTCCCAGAGTTTTCACAAAATGTCTGGCTCCGGCCATTGCCTTCTGCAGACAAAGGAGTATCCAAATTTACTCATACTTAGACAACTGCCTAATTCAGGCAGACAGTCAGGAAAAGCTACTCAAGCACCTGGTCTTTGTACAGTCCCTACTGACCTCCCTAGGGTACACTGTCAACGAAAAGAAATCCAAACTAGTACCCACCCAAAGGACTATATTCCTGGGAGCAAGCCTGGACACAACATCCCAGATGGCATTCCTTACACCAGAAAAACAAACTTACCTGACAGCCTACTTCTCTCAACTAGCTACCAGACCCCAGTTATCTGCAAGGAAAATCCTGCAACTTCTGGGGTTCATGACATCTTGCATTCTACTCATTCCATATGCAGCACTGCATATGAGGGAACTTCAATGGTACCTAAAAAGCCTTTGGTGTCAACACTCTCAAGACCTGGAAACTCTTATACCCATGATACCTTGCCTCAGAAAAGGTTTTCTTTGGTGGGCAGCAGCATGCTCCCACAACAAGGGACTACTTTCTCACCACCCCACGCCGCCCAGACCCTCACCACAGATGCATCAGACTATGCGTGGGGTGCACACCTGGATGGCAGGTGCATACAGGGCCAATGGAGCCCACAGCAAATCCATCTGTACAACAACCAAAAAGAGATGCTATCTGTCCGGCATGCATTGGCAGCTTTCATGCCCCTTCTCTCCCCAGTGGCTTTCCTAATCAAAAGACAACACCACTGTGATGTGGTATATCAACAAACAGGGAGGGACTCACTCCTACCCTCTATGCAGGCTGGCCATGACCCTTTGGCACACAGTCTCTGCCATGCAACTCCACCTGTTAGCATAATTCCTGCCAGGTTCTCTAAACTCTCTGGCAGACCACTTAAGCAGAAATCTTCTGCACCCACATGAGTGGCAGCTAGACAACAAAACCTTCACTTTAATAACTCACAAATGAGGCACCCCGAAGATCGACCTCTGTGCCTCCCACACCAACCATCAGCTCAGCAAGTTCTGCACCAGGGAGCATCACTGCATGGCTTGGAAAGTGGATGCCCTGACCTTCCCTTGGGTCAGTCTATTGGTCTATGCCTTTCTTCCAATACCTCTCATCCCCAGGGTACTGCTCAAAGTAAGGGAGGAAAAACCAAGGACAATTCTTATTGCTCCAGACTGGCCTTGCCAGCACTGGTACCCACTGCTGCATAGCCTGTCCCCACTGCCACCATGGCAGCTCTCTCAGACCACAACTCTCCTGACCCAGAGGGAAGGAGAATTCATGCGTCCCCAATTGCAGACCCTCAAGTTTAGCAGATTGGCTTATTCCTTAACCATTGATCAATCTGCCAACCTCAATAAACAGGTTCTAGATGTTATACATGAGGCCAGACGCCCTAGCACTAGAAAATCTTATGCTGACAAATGGAAAAGATTCTGCACCTGGATTCAGGCTAAGGGAGACGATACGGCACAGCCCTTCCCTCCCTGTCATCCTGGATTACTTAGCTGACCTGCTACATAGTGGTCTCTCTTTCTCCTCTATTAAAATTCATGCCTTTACTATCTCTGCTGATTTCCCCACTGAGCAGCCCCTTTTCTCACACCCTCTGATCAAACAATTCCTAAAAGGGGCTAGCAACTTGAGGCCACCCAGAAGAGCACCTACCCCAGCATGGGACCTTAACTTTGAGTTGCAAAAGCTCACCCTGCCCCCCCCCCCTTCGAACCAGCGTCTTCAGCAGAGTTAAAATTTCTGTCCTGGATGACAACTTTTCTTCTGGCCATCACTTCAGCCAGAAGGGTCTCTGAGCTGCAAGCACTCATGGTTGTGGAGCCCTTCATCATCTTCCGTGCTGATAGGGTTTCCCTCAGGACTAACCCATCCTTCATGGCCAAAGTGGTGTCCAGTGTGGGTCTCAACCAATCCATTCATTTGCCCACCTTTTTCCCTAACCCACAGAACATGGGGGAAATGATCCTGCACTCTCTAGATGTGTACAGACAGCGCAGATTCTATCTAGACAGGACTAAATCATTCAGAAAGTCTGATCAATTGCTGGTTAGCTTTGCTGCAGGGGCAGAGGACAAAGCCATCTCCAAGAAAACAATTTCCAAAGGATAGCACACTGCATCCATTTCTATTACAAGCAACACAGAAAGCCTCCCCCCTAAGGGGTCAGGACTCACTCCACCAGAGCAGCCTCCACCTGTGCAGCTTTCCTTAGAGGAGTCCCCACCAAAGACATCCTGGAGGCTGCCACCTTGACATCTGTTCAGACATTCACCAAACATTACCACCAGCCTATCTTCTCCAAATCCAGGGCAGGCTTTGCCACTGCAGTCCTAGCCAACCACTAGCCAACCCCTAGTCTCCTTGACTGCCTCCACCCTTTTCATCAGCTTTGGGAATCAACCTAAAAGTGATGCCTGCAACACTGAAATACAAAGAACATAGTACAGTTAGCATAAATGTAGATGTTTGAGTGTATTCACTGTTGCAGTCCTGGTTTCCCATCCTCCATCCTCTTCTTCTTTCTTCTCTCTCCTTACAAGGGACATTTTGGTATTTACTTTCTGCTGGTGGGGTTCTGCCACCAGAACCTGGCTCCCACTTGAGGGCTCCTGACAGTTAAGGCAGGAAAAACTGAAGTAATGGTGTTGGCTGCCTTACTTTATACTACTGATGACCTGACGCCAGTCCTGAAGCGACAGCAGCCATCGCAGAAATACTAAGCCTCTGGATAACCCAAAAGTGATGACTGCAACAGTGAATACACTCAAACATCTACATTTATGGTAAGTGTACACAACTGTACTTTATTCCTCTTCTTGTTCTGTGAGATTCCCCTTGTTTTACAGTACTTTAACCTTTGTCAGCCCCTCTAAGTATTTTTATTACTTTTTAACCATATAGCTTCCTTTTTATATTTACCCTATTTTAAAACTCCATTCTGATTTTATCTCATTCACTAACTATCCATTCTGAATAAATTTATATCTTCCCTAATAACTCTTGAATAAATTCCTTAAATTCCTTTCTTTTTAACAGTAGCTGGGAAAGCACCAGCATCTCATTTTAACTTCATTACCCTGCATTTGTATTTTAGTTTTTATCTGTGCAGGATCTGAAGGAGTTATTGGATATCTGTGGAAGCTTTCATTTAAATGCATATGTTTCTGTGAAATATAATTTGGGTCCAGTCTAGCCCAGTTATTGTACCTTGGGGGATAATGTGCAAATCCGGTCTTCCATGCCAAATATTTTCATAAATTTTTCAGAAATCTGTCCTCATTTTATTTTCCCTTCTAGACCCCTGATACATCCTCACTGTTGCAAATTACATTCCATTCCCCACCTATAAGTAATATTCCATGCTGAAAGCTGATCATTTCTCCCCCCAAAAATGAAGTTCCGTAATGTCATTTGTTTGGAAAATAATTACATGCCAGTGTAATCCTCCTCCCTTGCCAATAGCCTCTTACTGCCACAAATGTACCATCATCTTTTTTCCCTTTTCTGTCACTATTGGAGTCCCTCTAGTAATCAGTATTATTACTCCCCTTTTCCTTTGTCCCTGATATTATGAAGAATATCCATCCTGAAATACTTTTTTTGTCAAATTTTCATGTTCATTGCTGTTTGCACTTTGTATTTCTTAATATAATTCAGTACCCTTTCCTTTATGTCTATACCAGAAAGCAGTTTGTTTACATTCCAAGAAAATATGAATAGAGTAGTCATGAGACAAAGTTATTGCTGTCATCTGTTGTACATGACAGTTTTTTTGAATGCGTATTTCCACCTTTTGTCTTACATACACACACACACACTGTTTATGAGAATGATCTTTTGTACAGTTGAAGTAGTTAACTTAATTTTATCTGCAACCTGTGGGTATTCGGATCCGAGCCGGCAACTTTTCAAGCATCTACTTCGAGCTCCAAGCTCCTCCCCCTTACCCATAACCCATCACCATCTCCTACCTTCCCTCAGATCTCGTTTGCCACTTTGTGCATCAGCATCGTGATCTCTGTAGCTTTAAGTGTTGGGTGTTATTATGTGACTTTGGTCAAACTTTTTAGCTCTTTATAGTGAGTATGTGTGATCATTTAGTTCCCTTTACCTCCCCCTTTTCACTATTTTTCAGTTTTATACAAAAAAAAAAGTTTGTGGTAAAATAGTATAGTAAGGCCTTCCCTACCCCTTAGGTGTGTGTGTTAGAGTGTTGGTTTTAAGTAGGTTGGCTGTGTGTGATAGTAGTATGACTGATCAGCCAAAGCCTACCTTTAAAAAATGCACAGAGTGTGGCCATTAGCTTTCACCAGCTGATGGCCACACTCTGTGTGTTATTCACCTAGGTGTTCCCCATCTTTCCGTTCAGCGCAAAGTGTGCACTGGATTTAACCCCAGGGCCTTAAAAGAACGGAAGGCCAAATTGGTTGCAAAGGGCCTTCTACCTGTTTCCTCCTTGGATGCATCGGCCTTAGCTCCTCCAGCAGTTGCTCAACCCCCCCCCCCCAGCCTGGGACTCACCCTCCCAATAGACCTGTTGAAGGGGAGGCTAAAGGAAAGGACAAGAGAAATAAGGACATAGGTAAGAGAGAGGGTAGGCCCCGCAAGCGGTCTCCAGAGTGGGAGCCTTTCCCTAGCCCACCTTCTAAAGTGTCGAGACCTACATCTCCTCGGCTCCACTCCCCAAGGTTCTCCCCAGAGCCGACAGAGCCCTTGGATCAGAGGCCTTCATCTAGGTCCTTCCAATGACCAGTCAGATCCGAGTCAGTCGCCACCTCACTCTCGACTCTGAGTCTGTCGGAGTTGGATATGGACAGGATGATGAGGAGATTTATTTGGACCCAAATCCAAATGGGAGTCTTGCCAGGCCCCTCTCCCTCTGGAGGGGGGACCTCCATGTCCTTCTTTCATCCAATTTCTCCTTCCCCGATCCGGCCTGCGGTTTTGGGGTTTATGGATCCAAGTATTCTTAGACCTGGGGGGTTCGGCACCGACAATTCCTTTAACCTCGATGCCAGCGATTACCTTGAGTTCCTCAGATCAGACCAGTTCGGATCTGAGCAACTCTCGTGGCCGAGGACAGGGAGTCAGATCCGAGGGGATGGAGGTGTTTTTGGCTCTGACTTTGTCGGATCTGAGCCATTCCTTCGGAACTCCGGCTACTCCTGCCTTGGCCCTGATCCTCACGGCAGACCCGGGGAGAGCTTCCTCCTTATTGGGTGCTAAGGAGGTACACTCTCCATTGGCGTTCAACGTGGTGGAGAGGGTTCTCTCCCAAGGATCAAGATCCCAGCCTGTTTCCTTGGATTCCACCAAGGCTCCCTTGGATTCTGTTACGACTCCCGTCAGCTTGTCCCAGGGACAGCTTGTGCTAGAGGACCCCCAGGCAGTTCTTCTGGAGGAACCCCCCGTGGCTCATTAGCCTTCTTCAGAGAGTCCCACTGAAGAGGGTCCCTGTAAGCACACGTGTAAAAGGAGGCACCTGGACTCCCCCAAGTCCGTGATAGAAGACACTGATTTAGATGAAGGAGAAGGCTCCCCCAGGTCACCTCCTGAGGATGTCTCCTTTGGAGACATCATGGAGATTCGCCGCCAGAGGGGAGTTTGGTTAGCCCCAAAACCTTCTACGGATGAGTCAGTGTTCCTGGAGGCCTTTGGAACAGGCCCATCTACATCCTGAGTGCCCCCTCCTGTGGATCCCTTATTGTATCTTATCACCACGCGGGCATGGAAGGAGCCTGACACCATAGAGCCAATACCAAAATGCCCAGGCAGGATTCTCTCTCCACCCTGAGAGAGACAGGCCTGTTATACAGGATCCCCGGTGGATGCTATGCTGGTTGCAGCAACCACCAAGAGGGAACTGGCACAGGAGAGTTCCTCAGTCCACCCACCCGAAAAGGAGTCCAGGGCGGTGGATCGATTTGGGAAGCGAGTGTTTTCTTCAGTGACGTTTTCCATTCGAGTGCTAAATTATTTGGCACACGTCATACGACTACAGCGAGACCTATTCACAGAGTTCGCTGAGTCTCCCCCAGAGTCTTTGTCACTGGAGGACAAGCATCTGTTTTCCGCGAAAATGTCGACTCTCAAATCAGTATCGAACACGTCCATGTGTCTCCTTTCCCATGCCATGGAATGAGCGGCAAGGGCGGCTGGGACCAGCGTGGCTTTGAGGTGACGCGCTTGGCTCAAACTGTGTCAATTCATGGACTCCTTCAAGGCGTCTTTCACAAATGCTCCCTTCAATGGTTCTTCTCTTTTTGGGAAGACAGCACGTGATACTCTGGTCCAGAGCGAAAAGGACAGGAAGACTTTCTCTGCCATCAGAGTCCACTTCTATAGCCCTCGAAGATCCTGTTCTAGGAATCAGAGAGGGCAAAAGAAGATGTGGTTCCCAAAAATACAAGTTTTCCTGGGACTCTCAGGACAACTCGTCACCTAGAGGCAGAGGGGGACAAGACAGGTGCCACCCCAGAGGCAGATGGGGGCCAAGGAACTTTGGGTCTAGGGAGACCTTCTCAGACAGGCCCACGCAGCAGCCCTGAGGGGTTGCCCGACTGTCCTACGCTGGAGACAGTCGTGGGAAGATTATCATTGCACCCAACGGCTTGGGAGTCCATAACTGCGGACCATTGGGTGCTTCAAATAATATCCAGAGACTACACCATCCCATTCGTTAAACCTCCCATCCAACCAAACCACCTCCCAGGTGTCCCACCCACTCAAAGGGAGGCGGCAGCGCTAGAGATTTCCAAGCTGCTTTGCAAACGAGCCATCAAACCGGTCCCCCCAAATCAGTCTGGATCAGGCATTTACTCCAGGTTCTTATTAGTGCCAAAAAAGACAGGGGACCTCAGGCCCATTTTGGACCTGTCAACCCTGAACCTGGCTGTAGCCAAGCAGAAATTACGGATGGTCACCCTACAGTCCATTCTACCTTATCTTTGAGAATGCGACTGGATGCGCTTGATAGACCTCCAGGATGTTTACTACCACATCAAGATTTGCAGAAGCTCCAGGAGATTCCTTCGCTTCTGGCTGGGAGTCAGTCATTTAGGTTCATAGGTAGATACTAGGCTATCTGCCCAAAGGCATTTATAAGCCTAGCCGGAATGTGTTGGCTTTCGCCTTCCCCTTAGATTAGTTCCCTGTGCCTCTGTCCAGCAGAGCCATTAAAGTGATCCTTGGGATAAACTTTCTGTTTCCCATCCATTCATCAAGGTTTCTCTTGAAGAGGGTTAGCGAGGAGCTCTGCCTAATGTAGATTGGAATCTTGTTCCAGAGCATGGGAAGTCTCTGGGACAGGAATCTATCCCTCCAGCTCATCCTATTTATTGTTGTGGTGAGGTTTAGATCCCTGAAGGATTTGGCTCGATGGGATATGATTTTCTTTAGGTGGAGCATGTCCATCAATTCTGGGTTGGACATGGCCTTGTATGTCAGGCAGAGATCACCTCTGAGTAGGCGGTATTCAACCGAGTACAGCTGGAGTTTCTTCAGTCGAGCTGCATATCCCAAATGGGGCATTGTACTCTATGATGGGTCTGATGAGTGATGTGTAGAGGGGCCCAACGATCTCTTTCGATCTGGATGCAAACCCTTCTGTGATTAAGTGGGCCGCATAGAAGGATTTTCTAACCACTTTGGCAATGTGATTATCAAAGGAGAGGTTACTATCTACTTGGGTCCCCAGATCCCTTATTACGTCTTCCGTATTTAGGGGGCTACCACCTATGTGGTAGTTTGTGGGTACTTTGCTTTTTCCAAAGGGGATGACTATGCACTTTTTGGCATTTAGCTTGAGGCCATGGTTTTGACACCAGGTATCTGTCTCAGTGAAACCCTTTTGGAGGATGTCTGTGTCAGCCGGAGAGTCTGTTATAGTCCCTAGTTTGCAGTTGTCTGCAAACTTGGTCAGCCATAGTCCTCCTGTGCTTGCCTGTACTTCTGAGAAGTATATGCTGAGCAGGAGGGGTCCTAGGACTAAGCTCTGAAGAACACCACTTGTAACCAGTTTAGAGTCAGACCTTGCTCCCGCAACTCTTACCATGTGGGTTCTGTCCGTGAGCCAGTTGGCAACCCATCTTGTGACATAGGGGTTTATGCTTAGGCTGGTGAGCTTGTCTATAATACCTGAGTGGGGAATGGTGTCAGAGGCCTTTGCAAGGTCTAGGTAGGCTGTGTGGACTACCTTTCCATCGTCTATAGCCTTGGTAACTGTCTCAAAGAAGTCCACCAGGTTTAGGAGGCATGATCTACCCTTAATAAAACCAAACTGGGTAGGGTCCAGTGTTTGGAGGTTCTAATGAGATCCATGATGATGCGCTCCATAGCTTTGCAGACCAAGCTAGTCAGGCTTATAGGGCAATAGTTCCCAGGGTCCGTTGTAGCTCCACCTTTGTGTAGTGGAATAACTGTTGCTGTGTGCCACTCTGTGGGCATGTAGCCTGTGGTCTGGCTGAGTTTAGCAGTGTGTTTAGGTGAAGGGTTAGTTCATCTTTGAGCTCGTGTAGGACACAGCCTGGGACTCCATCTGGTCCCATTGATGCTGTGTTTTTGGCTTTGAAGAGGGCTGTTTTAACCTGAGTGTCTGTAATTTCAGGAGCACTACATTCTTCCGGTATAGTTATGGGCCCTTTTGGGGGTCAGAGGGGGGGGGGGGGGGTGAAGTTTGCACTGAACCTGTCTGCCAGGATGTTGGCTATATCAGTCGGTTCAGTGTATTTTGTGCCATTCTGCACTAACTCCAAGCAGATCTGAGAATTGCCACTTAGATTCTAGACATAGCTAAAGAATGCCTTGTGGTTATCTTTGGAGTCCTTGGCAATTTTTCTTTCGAAGTTAGCCTTGGATGGATTTATGAGGGAACATAGTTTCTTGCTGATACTGATCAGGGATGTCTTCCTTTCTTGGGATTTTACTCTCTTCTGTACTAGTTTCTTCCTCCTATTGTATAGCTTGTTTATGGCAGGGGTCCACCAGACTGGTTTCCTTTTCTTGGAGGAGTGAGTCTTGGTTTTGTTTGGGATAGCACAATCCATGCATTCCTGTAGGTGCCCATAGAGTGCATTAGTAAAGGATTTTGCAGCTTGGACACCGTTATCCATTAGCATGGGGGCTTTGAAACTTCCCACCTTGGTCTTAAGTAACGTGAAGTTTGCTTTTGAAAAGTTTTTCACGGTTGTTTCTTTGATGGGGGGGGGGGGGGGGTTGTGGCGGAATGTGGATATCCAGAGTGATCAGTTTATGGTCAGATCTAACCAGTGAGGGGTTGACCTCTGGTGTGGAACACTGGTTGCCCATGTTGGTGATGACCAGGTCCAGTATGTTGACACCTCTGGTGAGGGTGTTGACCAGCTGATCCAGGGCGTTTGAGTTTATAAATTCTAGGAAATGTTGGGCAAGGGAGTTTACTTGAGTAGTTCTCCCTGTTAATGTTTGGGTAATTGAAATCACCCAATATCAGTGTTTGGTAGGACATTTATGTTTCTCAATGTTTCCAGGAATGCAGAGTGGCGGTCCTGGGACATGGTGGGTGATCTGTAGCAAGCTATAATTTGAATAGCAGTTTTGCTTGTTGTTAGTTGCATGTGGATGATCTCTGAAGCATCGTGCTGTGCCACTAACCTGGATGTGTGGGTATCCTTGATGAATATGGATACTTCCCCGCCTTTTGTATTTTGGTCCAGGTTTTGTGGCCGAAATGTATGGTATGAGTTGTAGCCTGGTAGTACTGGGGTTCTCTCTGGAGCCTTAAACCAGGTTTCTGTTACTGCACATATATCGATTTTCTCCATACTGAGGAGTGCCTCGAGTGTGTGCATTTTGAGGTTTAGACTTCTGGCACTGAGTAGCATTACCCTCAGTTTTTTGTTATTTGTGCTATTTAAGGCGGTGGGTTTGTCTTTTGAGCCTTGCCTAAAAAAGGCACTATGGGGGTGGCAAGAGCCTTGGCCAGTATTCGAAAGCCTAAGAGTGACAGGTGCAAGCCATCTCTAGCGAAACAGCATGGCTTGTCGAGCATGTCATCCCAGGCTGACAGACACTGGATACCCTTTGAATGACACCAGAAGCTTAGCCAATTGTTGAAATTGATAATTTTTTTCTCTATACCGTGGTATAATTCTTGGAGAGGGCAGGATGCTACTCAGGGTCAGGGTCATACTGGCCTGGGCTATGTGATCAGAGAGCTCCTACATGTTGCTTTTCATGTAGTTCAGGGAGGTACGGCTCAGGTCATTCACACCAACATGGACAATGACAGAGTCATATTTGTACTTGTTCTGGAGTGACCTGAGTGCTTGTGTTATGTGGCGGATTCTGGCACCCAACAGGCAGCTAACAGTAACCTTCTCCTTGTTCAGCCTAGTGAGTGGGACGTCCCTGTGCCTGACTTTTAGAGTCACCCATTACTAGTGTGTTGGGCATGTTATTTTGCCTTAAGGGCTGTGATTGCGTGGCAAACTGGTTTTGTGAAGTATGTTTTTCATGGTTTGTGTTGGGGAGGTGGAGGTTGCTTGGATGTCTGCTTTGGAGATCTCTGTTGCTTTTGCAGATTTTTATTTAGAGCCTCCGAGTATGTTTTCATGTATTTATGTGTGTTTTGCCGGTGCTGGTTTCATAGGTCTATGTGAGACTGCCGATGCAAGTGATTCCCTTCTCCTCTTGACTGCCTGGTCCAGTTTTGGGTTGAGAGAGCTTAGCCTCCCGTTTGGCTGTATAATTGCATCTCTTGCATGTATTAGTGTTTGGTGGAAGGAGGAGAGGGTTGTCTGTGTACATGAGACAATTGTAACATTGCCTCAAAATCCCCAAATTCACCAGTTGGACCGGAGAGTACACCTGAAACTGCCCTTTGGACATGTCCGGATATGTACAGTGAACTGTTTTACTGATTGGCTGGTAAGGTCGAATAGAGAGCCTTGTCCTTCTCTACAGTATAGGGGGGTCTAGTGCTAAGGTTTATTAGTGCTTGCTATGAGTTTTGAGCAAGTGCCAGGATGAGAAGTGAATGGTTTGAGTGCTTAAGCTGAAAGTTTGTCTAGTTCCAAGGGAAAAATTGAAGAGTAAACTTTGGGAATAGTTATACACTAGCTAACCAGCACTGCCCGGCAAGCAAAACCCCGCAAATGCGGGTTTTATAGCAGGGAAATGAAAGAGATAGAAATTAGCCCAAAATGGCCAATAAACTACTAATTTCTGGGCTGAAACCACTCCCCCTGGGACAGATAGGCTGCTCAAAGCTCCCTCTCTCACAGTGAACAGAGAAACTTCCTTCTATCCAAGTAAGGTCTGGGCAAACTCAGAAACTTGTAACACGGCCCTGAATTCAGTACTAACCTGAAAACTGGACTATACTAGCTTAGAAAGGCATGAAAACAAGTATTTTTTTTTTTTTTTTTTTTTTTTTTTCAGAAAATGAACAGATACAATAAAAAAAACACTTTAAATGCACAGAAATGGCTATCACACTTGAGTGTGTAGCCTACAACAGTTAAACAGGTAATTTAAACACAAAAACAACTTTATTAAAGTACAGGCAGTAAAATAAGTACAGTATGTAGCTGAAACAAGCTTTTTAAATCACAGAAACTTTAGCAAATTGGTGTTTTAAGCGGAATTAGCTAAAGGCAGCAAGAAAATGCAGAAAAATGATACTTAATCACTCCAAAGTCTCTCTTTTGTCTCTCTGCTGCTGTAGAACTCCACAGGGCACCAGGCCAGGAGCCTGCTGAGATATATACTAATGCAAAACCCTCGCAAATGTGGGTTTTATAGCAGGGAAATGAAAGAGAGATAAATTAGCCCAAAATGGCCAATAAACTACTAATTTCTGGGTTGAAACCACTCCTCCAGGGACAGATAGGCTGCTCAAAGCTCCCTCTGTCACAGTGAACAGAGAAACTTCCTTCTATTCAAGTAAGGTCTGGGCAAACACAGAAACTTGTAACACTGCCCTGAATTCAGCACTAACCTGAAAACTGGATTATACTAGCTTAGAAAGGCGGGAAAACAAGTATATATATATATTTTTTTTTTCCAGAAAATAAAGCACATGCAATCAAAAAAACACTTTAAATGCACAGAAATGGCCCTACCCTTCGGTCTCACCACAGCCCCCAGGGTGTTTACCAAGGCAATGGCAGTTGTAACGGCTCACCTGAGGCTTCAGGGGATTCAGGTATTTCCTTACCTAGACAATTGACTCCTCGCTGCTTCCACCAGGCGTCTTCTTTGCATGGCCAGAGACTCCTTCCTTCATCTTGCAATCCAGCTAGGGATTGCTATCAATGTTTCCAAGTCCCTGTTGGACCCGGTGCAGATCTTGGACTTTATCGGGGCATGGCTGGACACCCTCCAATTGAAAGTCTTCCTAACTCTAGACAGGGTCCAGAGCCTATGAGCTCATATATCAGTGATCCTTTGCCCCAGGCTACCAAAGGCAGGCGACGTTCTCCAAGCCCTAGGCTCTATGGCCGCAGCAATCTTGATCCTTCCCTGTGCATGTCTTCACACGCGTGTTCTTCAGTGGACTGTGGCAGTACAGTGGTCTTGGCTAGATCTCCCCATGGACTATCCAGTTCAAATCAGCAAAGCCTGCAGAGCGTCGCTTCTCTGGTGGCTTCAATCACTGGAGATCTTAGCAGGACGGACATTTGTTTCACCCACAGCCCAAGCCACAGTGACCACGGATGCCTCCCAGCTCGAGTGGGGGGGGCATTATTTTGGGAGGACGGTCCAAGGCACGTGGTCCCAGACCGAGACTAGATTGCATATCAATGTTCTGGAGATGAGAGCTGTGCTTTTAGAGTTGCAAGCCTTTCACACTGATGTTCATCATGTTTCACTGTTGCAGTCATTACACTTGGGTTATCCTGCTGGCAGGCTACCCGCAGTGGTTATCCTGCTGGCAGGCTACCCGCAGTCGGCCTGAATTCCAAAGTCCTGGTCCGGCATCGGTTGCTCTCGCCTGTTCCCTGACGTCAGTGCACCAGGGGTATAAAAGATGCAGCCGACGCCATATTTCTTCAGTCTTTCTTGCTGCGCGGTGCCTGAAGCAAAAGCAGTTTGCAAATGCCGGTCGGCCGACTCCTGAGATTTTCGAAATTGAATTTCAGATCCGAAGTCTTCAATAAAGCTAAGTACCCCGTTGGGGAAACTTTTTCTTGCTCCAGACCGATGTCAGTAAAAGTTAACAATTGTATTTCTTGTGGGAAGCAAATACCTCATAAGGATTTGCATTCTTACTGTATTCCTTGCCTAGGCCCTGACCACAACGTTGCTAGTTGTCGGTTTTGCGCTAGATTCAACCAACGCACTATTAAGCGTCGGTTCGATTTTGCTTTACATACTTTGGAGGAAGGTTTAACTATATAATGCCGTCAGAACAACTGACAACCTGAGTTCATAAAAAGCACAAGGACAAAGAAAAGGACAGGCATCCGAGGTCCAAAACCGACGACGAAGCCTCTTCTAGGCCAGTCGCCGGTTCGCCGGTGCTCAGTGAGTTGCTTTCGCAGCCCCTGACACCTGCTACCTCAAAGCCAGAGGCCGCCTCTGACCCCCACGTGGAGACAACTAGGCTTCTGGAAACTCAAGGTATTGGGCCTACGGAAACTATTCCCTCAGATGGGTCCGGAGCCGCTGAGCAGGCATCGGCTTCTGAGGGTGTTTTCAGACCTTCACAGCTTACTATCAAGACCACTTCAGCTGCCAAGGCAAAGTCCAAAACACCTTTATAGACAAAGAAACAAGTACAGCATTCATCTGGACAATCATCCATGCCAAAGAAACAGATGCTTAAAATGGCCGAAGACCTAATTACTCTGATCTGGGGTTCCCATCCCCCTCCTGATAAAAGGCCTAGGCACGATACTGACTATGATTCCTCTGACCAGGTTTCTATTTCCTCTGATTCCTCTTCAGAACAGGGATATTCTCTTCCTCCCTATGAGGACTCTGATGCTGAAGAATCTATCCTTTCAGCCTCTCCTCTTTTGGGGAAACCTTGCACACCATGAGGGAGCATTTCCATTGGGAGAGCTAGGATTATTCAGAATCCAAGAAAAGGCTCAGAGACTTTCTTTTACTGCCTCAGTACAGGCCCCTTGCTATTCCCCCTGTACTAGATATTGTTGATGATGTATTTTCTGAATCCAGTTTGACTCCTTATTCTTTACCCCCTGCACCAGTTAAGCCAGATAGGTACTACAGGGTCCCAGATTCTCATAAATTTCTTTATAAAAACCCTGTTGCTGACCCAGAAACAATTTCTCACGGTCCCAAAGGGGTCAAGGCTTCCACTGCAAAAAAACCCTGTTCCCTCTGATAGGGATTCCAGAGCACCGGACAGATGGGGGGAAAAAGTTTACACCTCTGCTACTTTAGCTGTAAGGGCTTTAAACTGCCAGTTTCACATGCTTAAATATCAACAATACCTAATGTCTTTGCTAAAACAGAAAATGCTTACAAGCTCAGAATGTTTTGAAAATAATGAAATGCAGGATTTATTGCATGCAGCTGAACAAGTGGGAAAGCATACTTTGCAATGCGGTTTTGATTCATTAGAGTCTTCTTGCAGAGCCACAGTTACAGGTTCTGTCATTCGAAGGCATGCTTGGTTAAAAGAACAAAGTTTACCTGATCATGTTAAAGCAAAATTGTTAGATGCTCCATTACAACATGATACTTGTTTGGTGTTAAGGCAGAAGAGGTGTTAAAGAAAATGGAGGATAAAGCAAAATCTATGCAGACAGTAAAGGATTTCTTACAGATTCAGCCACCCATATTTAGCAGGAACTGGCCTTCTAAAAATTGGTCCTTCCCAGTGTCAGACAGGCCACAAAGAGGCAGATACAGACGCCCAAGAGGCAGATCTCAGCCCCAAGGCTCATACAGACCTGAGCAGTTGGGTGCTTCAGCCCCCAAAGGCAGAGAAGACAAATCACAACCTTATAGGAAACAGTCCCAATGACTTTCCTCTACCAGTGTCAAGCACTTACCTTTTGGCAGCATCCTTAGGGGGGGAAACTAGCACTTTTCTCACAAAATTGGCACATTATCACCCAGGACAAATGGGTACTGGGTTACAGGTTCCACTTTCACACCCTACCAAGGTCAAAAGGTATGCCAGACCTGCCACACAATCAATGGGCAGAGGCACAAAAACAAATTTCTGCTCTCATGGACATGAGGCCTATCCAAAACGTACCACAGCAAGAGCAGGGACAAGGATTTTACTCAAGACTTTTCTTCGTACCCAGAAAGGACAAAGCTTGGAGACCAATACTGTACCTGTCTACTCTAAATACTTTCCTGGACGTTCCAAAATTCAAAATGTTGACACTGCAGCAACTTCTACCCATGCTGGGCAAGAAGGCTTGGCTAGTTACCTTGGACCTCAAAGAGGCATACCTGCATGTCCCAATCAGACACTCTTGCAGAAGATACCTCAGATTCATACTGGCTCAATGCATTACCAATTCTCTGCACTGCCCTTTGGCTTATCTACTGTGCCCAGGGTCTTCACAAAATGCCTGACACCAGTAATTGCATTTTGCAGACAAAAAGGAATTCAAATATATCCCTACTTGGACGACTGCCTTATTCAAGCAGACAGCAAGGACATTCTATTAAAGCATCTGACGTTTGTAAAAAGAATACTAATTTGCCTAGGGTACACAGTAAACGAAAAGAAATCAAAACTAGTGCCCTCTCGAGATAATATTCCTGGGTGCAAGCTTAAATACAACTGCCCAGATGGCTTATCTCACGCCAGACAAACAAAGGCAACTGACTCATTACTTTCAAATCATGGCAACAAAGACCCAGCTACCTGCAAGAAAAATGCTGCAGGCTTTGGGCTTCATGGCATCCTGCATCCTGCTAATTCCATATGCAAGACTGCATATGAGGAAGCTACAATGGTATCTAAAAAGTGTTTGGACTCAACATTGCCACAGCCTGGAAACAATAATTACTCTCATTCCCTGCCTGCAACAAGAGTTTTGATGGTGGGCACTGGCCTGTCACCACAACAAGGGACAGCCTTTCACTTTACCCACAGCCAGGCAGACACTAACAACAGATGCATCAGATTATGCCAGGGGAGCACACATGACAGAAAAATGTATACAGGGCAAGTGGCCCACAGACCAAATGCATCTTCATATCAATCAAAAAGAGAGATGCTAGCTTTCCAAAATGCCCTGACAGCCTTCAAGGATCTACTACATCCAGGACAACTATTACTAAAGACGGACAACACTACAGTCATGTGGTACATAAACAAGCAAGAAGACACACATTCCTACCCCCTCTGCAGGCAAGCCATGACTTTGTGGAACACAGCACTGGCCTATCAAGTACATCTGCAGGCACAATTCCTGCCAGGAAAGAAAAATACTCTGGCAGACGAACTAAGCAGAAACCTCATGAACCCTCACAAGTGGAAACTAGATCCACAAGTCTTCAGCATGATAAAGAAATGGGGATGTCCAGACATAGATCTATTTGCCTCCCCTCACAACTGCCAACTACAGAGATTCTGCACAAGGACTTATCACTCACAAGCATGGAAGGTGGATGCTCTATCATTCAGCTGGAAAAGCCTAACAGTTTATGCCTATCCACCAAGGTACTCCTAAAAGTCAGACAAGAGAAGCCAAAAATTATTCTGATTGCCCAAGACTGGCCACGCCAGCACTGGTACCCAATCCTAAAGAGCTTGTCTCAAGGGCCAGCCTGGGCTTTACCTCAAATTCCTCATCTGCTGACCCAACAAAACAATCAGATCCTGCACAGCCAACTCAGAACCTTAAATCTAGTTGCATGGCGAATAATATAGCCACTCAGAACACACCTCTCTCTAAAGCAGTTATGGATGTCATTTTTGGAAGCCAGGAGGCCCAGCACCAGGAAATCTTATGCAGAAAAATGGAAGAGATTCTATGCTTGGAACCAGGCACAAGGACTTGAACCGCTTGTTCCTAATATTCCTCAGATTTTACAATACCTAACTGAGATGCTGGACAAAGGCCTATCCTTCTCATCAATTAAGATCCATGCCTCTGCCATTTCAGCTCATTACAATACGGAACCTCCTATTTTCTCTCATCCACTACTAAGACAGTACCTCAGAGGGGCAAAAAATATAAGACCCCCAAGGAGAGCACCAATACCAACATGGGACCTCAACTTTGTCTTGGAAAAGCTCACACTGCCTCCTTTTGAGCCAGCCAATACAGATGAGATAAAATTCTTATCTTGGAAAACTGCTCTGCTCTTAGCAATAACTTCAGCAAGAAGAGGCTCAGAGTTACAGGCATTAATGGCAGTGGAGCCTTTTATCATTTTTCATCTGGATAGGGTTTCCTCTAAGGACAAACCCAACATTTATGCCAAAGGTAATACCCAGTGTGGCTCTTAACCAAACCATTCATTTACCAACCCTTTGTCCAAATCCCCAGAATAAAGGGGAGAGACTTCTGCACTCTTTGGACATACACAGGCAGCTACGCTTCTACTTGAACAAAACAAAAGCTTTCAAAAAAATCTGAGCAACTTTTTCTGGCATACGCTGCAGCATCACAAGGAAAGGCTATTTCAAAACAGATTATTTCAAAATGGATAGGACACTGCATTCATTTCTGCTATACACAGCATGGCAAATCAGTGCCTAAGAATATTAGGCCACATTCTACCAGGGCAGCAGCCACATCAGCAGCCTTTCTCAGAGGAGTACCAACCAAGGAAATTTTGGGGACCGCAACTTGGAGTTCAGTGCACACTTTTACCAAGCACTATCACTTACCTCTTTACTCTAAATCCAGAGCTTGCTTTGCCACTGCAGTTCTGCAGGGGATTCATAGCCACTCCTAATCCTATTTAGACCCAGCCGCCCACCCTCAGCTTTGGGATTCAACCCAAGTGTAATGACTGCAACAGTGAAACACGATGAACATAGTACAGTTGTGTACCTACCATAAATGTAGATGTTCGAGTGTATTCACTGTTGCAGTCCAGGTTACCCTCCCACCATACCCCTTTCATTGCTGGGACTTATCTGTACTTCTCTATTCTATACAACCTATGTGGTGTATTTGCTTGTAGAAGAAGGTAAAGTTTATGTTAATGCATGTTTTTTTATTTCCAAATTTTTAGCCTACCCTTTTGGGGGCACCTGACATCTGGGGAAAGAAAAACTGAAGAAAATGGCGTTGGCTGTATCTTTTATACCCCTGGCGCACTGACGTCAGGGAAGAGGTGACAGCAACCGACGCCGGACCAGGACTTTGGAATTCAGGCCGACTGCAGGTAGCCTGCCAACAGGATAACCACTGCGGGTAGCCTGCCAGCAGGATAACCCAAGTGTAATGACACTCGAACATCTACATTTATGGTAGGTACACAACTGTACTTTCTTCCCCCGGGGACGAGTGCAGTTCAGTCAGACAACATGTCAGTTGTCTGGTACATCAACAAACGGGGAACTAGATCTTACCATCTCTGTTGCGAAGCCATGAGAGTGTGAGAGTGGGCGATATCCACCATTCGATTTCTGATTGCAATGCACATCCTGGGACGCTCCAACATTTTGGTGGACAGATTGAGTCAGGCTATTCTAATGCCATACTAGTGGTCTCTGAAACAATCGATAGCGGAAGAGATCTTCCTTGCTTGGGGTCAGCCTTGCTGCAATCTATTCGCATCTCTTTCCATTGCGAAGTGCAGCAAGTTCTTCGCTCTGATCCCCTCACTAGGGGATCCCCCCAGAGATGCTCTAGTCTATGCTTGGCCTCCTGGTTTACCGTATGCTTATCCCCCGTTACCTCTCATTCCAAAGTTTCTTCAGAAAGCTTGCCGACTGGGGTGCAAATTGATCCTCATTGCCCCATTCTGGCCTCGTCAGGTGTGGTTCCCCTTCCTCTGGTCTCATGTTCTAGCTCCTCCTTGGATTCTGGATCCTTGCCCAGATCTAATCTCTCATCCCTCAAGCACTTGGCCGCCCAACCTGGACAGCCTCAAGCTGATGGCTTGGTTGCTCCAGTTCCCTTGATTGCCAGGACACCCGGTTTTTCATCTTCAGTAAAAAATATTCTGGTGGCATCCCATAAGGCCTCCACTAGGAAGATGTACTGCAGCAAATGGAAACGATTCTCTATTTGGGCTTCTCAGAGAAACACAGATCCCTTTACAGCCCCTGTTCCTGCAGTGTTGGATTTTTTAGCCAATATTTTCCAACAAGGGGCTAGTTCCTCCATGGTGAAAGTGCAACTGGCAGCTATCTTGAATTTCCATGTTGGCGAAAACATGAATGCTTTGGCCTCTTTGAGATTGTGTAAGGCTTTTCTTAAAGGCACCTTTCTTTTACACCCCCCGATTAAGGACTCTGTTCCTCCTTGGGACCTTACCTTGGTTCTGCAGGTGTTAGTTGTTCCTCCCTTTGAACCTGCAGTATCAGTAGACTTGAAGTTCTTATCCTGGAAGACAGCCTTCCTAGTGGCCATTACGTCGGCTAGGAGGGTTTCTGAGATTCAAGCATTGTCTGCCATGCCCCCTTACTTGATCTTCCATAAGGACAGGGTCTCGCTCTGCACTAACCCTTCCTTCTTACCAAACGTTGCTTCTGAATCAAACATTAACCAGACTATTAACCTGCCTGTTTTCTTTCCAAATTTTCAGAACAAGGGTGAATATAAGCTGCATTTGCCAGATGTTCATAGACTGCTTCCTTTTTATTTACACAGAACAAAGCCCTTTCGTAAGTCTGACCAGTTATTCGTGTCCTTCTCTAAACCCTTTCTGGGCAAAGCCATCTCCAAGGTTGCCTTAGTTAGATGGGATTACACAATGTATTTTGCAAATTTATAAAGACAAAGGTTTGTTCCCGCCTGGCCTGTTAAAGCTCATTCTACCAGATCTATGGCGACTTCTGCTGCTTTTTGGTCTAGGGTTTCACTGGATGATATTTGTGTGGCATCAGCTTGGGCAAGGTCACAGACCTTTGTTTCTCATTATAAGTTGGATTTGATCTCCAGAGGGAGAGCATCCTTCGGCTCTGTGGTGCTCAGTAATATCCTTCCATGAGGGCCTCCCAGAAGTTTTAGTAGCTGGGGACTCTATCCCCACAGGTTGCAGATAAAATGAAGTTAACTACTTCAGATAAAGAAATTATGTACTCAGTATAACGTTCCATCTGAGTAGTTATACTTCATATTTCTGCAACCGTCCTGCCATCCTTCCCCCAAACCTGTTCAAGGTTTGTGATAAAATTGAGTTGCTGATTGGTTGATTAGTGGCAAACTCGATCTGATGGAAGGTAGGAGATGGTGATGGGTTATGAGTAAGGGGGAGGAGCTTGGAGCAGATGCTTGAAAAGTTGCCGGCTGTGATCCGATATGGATCCGAATACCCACAGGTTGCAGAAAAATGAAGTATAACTACTTAGATGGAACGTTATGGTGAGTACATAACTACTTTTTTCTTCTCATCTCCATTTGAACTTAAAGTCATATTTTTCAAGACTTTCTACTTTAATGAAAACCCCCAAATAATAAACTAAATACATTTTCAGACTACCCTCATTCCCTATTAACGTAGAGCAAACACACAAATCTATCTACATTTTCAACAGATGAAGTATAACCCTTCAGATAGAAACATTTGCCCCAAATCAACAACTGTACCCACAAGCACTACCCAATCTAACATTAAGGTTACCCCTGGTAAGCACATGTTCCAGCCTGTGCTCCCACTTATACTGATTGCTGTCTGTTCTTTTCTTATATCTGTTTCCCTCCCAGATGTGAAAAACAGCTTGTATGCTGGGCTAGCTACCGCTAATTAAAAGTAAATTTTGCACTGTTTTGTTAAATTCGCTAAAGTATTAAGGCTGCTGAGGAGGCTACTATCTCTTATTCACTTCCCATAATTTTAAACTTTATTTTTCACTTAACTGCTTGCCATTGTGCCTATAAATTTTGCATCTTCTTCAGCAAAGAATGTTCAGAACTGTCAAGATTAATTACTTGCAGTTGCAGACAGCTTGTCTTGCTTGCCAACATGGGCCAGTAGACCAGCGGACATAGGCTTTGTGCTCTGAAGCTGGTCATTGTACACTTAAATGTACATGCCTGGGAGCTTGCATGCATATTGGGAAGTCATAGGAGACCCTCTTGGTGATGCGGATGCCCATGTTAACTACCAGAGAAAGGGTTAAAGCCTTAGGAAACCGTTTTTGTGCTCCCTGGTGTATAAGATGCAGGCTTTAACTTTGAAAGAGTACCAGCTAGTTCTGTTTGTAAGGCAAAAAGAAGTCACTTTATGGTCCCTGTTGGAATAGTGTGCTGTTTTCAAATGCGATTTATCCAGTGGACAAGAATGCAAAATAGATATCACTGAAAGTCACTGTGGGAGATCATTGAGTTACACTTTTCTCCATTGTTGTATGACCGTGAAGTTTGGATAATTTAGGTGGGTCTGGGAAGGGGGTTCCCCCAGTCGTGTCTATTTTTTCAAAGTTTAATTTTGAGTCTGTCCCTGTCTGGCAAGTAAACTAGGTACCCTTGGACCAGGGGATGAGGGCACTTGAAACAGTAGCAGGGCAGCAGAAGAGCAAGTGAGGAGAGATGCAGAAATAAACTCTTGGCAGTGCGAATGATGGCCATTTTGGATGGAAGTCTAATTGGAGAGAGAGAGCTTGGTGGTCGGCAGTCAGAGGGCAAAAAGCACATAAAGAAAGTAGTGTTGTTTGGCCTGTTCCCTGCTCCCAGAATTTTTACCAAGTGCTGTTGTAGTGGGTGCTTTTTAGAAGTTGAAACTTCATGTAATCCTTTGCCTAGACAACTGGTATCGGATAACTCCATGGGGGGGGGGGGGTGTCTCTGTCGTAGCACTCCTGACTTGGACACTTCACTATCTTTATAAACTGAAAAAAGCGTTTTTGAATCTGTTGAAGAGAATTGCCTTTATTGGACAGTGTTCAATATTGTTAGGGCCCACGAGATTATATGTGAAGCAGCATGGATGAGGACACAGCGGAGCATCCAGATGTAGATCATCTTGTACATTATGGACTTAATGACAACCACTGTTTTTGTTGTGCCATTTGAAACCTAAAGATATAGGTCACCACAGGACCCGGAAGCACGTAAACAAAGGCTTTCAAAATAAGCAGATGAAGAAATCAAACAGCTGCTAGGTCTCCAAAAAGATCCTTTCATGTAACCAGGCAAAGTAAAAATCCACAATATCATCCAAGCGCTTTCACTCGACCATATGCGAGCTTTCTCAAGGCAAACAACATTGCTGGAAGTTCATTCACATTAAATACTTCCAGAATCATCACATGACTTCCTGTGCACCTTTCCCAACAGGAAAATCACCATATAAGGAAATTCTAAAATACATTCTTATTATCATTAAAAATAATTAATTTTCTAAAAATAATTCATTTTCTAAAAATGTCTTGGCGACTGAATAGCATAATGAACTTGAAACTGAATACAAACTATTAAAATATGTCATAAAACAATTCTGTAAAATATTTTTATAGTTTTATAATACAAATAAGTGCAGTAACCCCTTTTAACCATCGGGGGTGAAATCAAAACTCCAATTTAAAACCTAGAGTTAACAACTGGCATTGTAAAACATTTGTTATCTGAGTTGCCAATGTATAACATTCCATATATCATATTATAAAATCTTATGGATTCAAAAGTGAATAAAACAATAGATGTCATGTTCTGCTAAACTGTGATGTTCTTCGTCTTCCCTTGCTGCAGTCCTGACAATTGGGTATAGTCCGCGTCCCAGTCGGCCCGAATACCAGAGTATAAGGCTGACGTCGGTCATGGCGCCTTAGACTGACGTCAGTACGTCAGGGTACTAATGCGCATGACCGACGTCATTTCCTCAGTCTTTTTTGCCGCATGGTCCGATGCAGAAGCAATTTTGCGAGTGCAGGTTGGCGTTCTGAGATTTTCGAGCGGAGTTTCAGACCGAATACAGAGTTGGCTGAGTAACCCGTTGGAACATTTTGGTTTTTCTTGCCTCAGTATTTAACGGATGTCAGAAAAAGTGAATAACTGTATTTCTTGTGGGAAGCAGATACCGCATAGGGATTATCATACATTGTGTATACCTTGTTTAGGGCCTGAGCACGACGTTGTTGGTTGCCGCTCTTGTGCTAGATTTAACAAAGCGCACTATTAAGAGGAGGCTTGATTGTGCTAGGTTAGTGTTTGGGAAGCGTTGCAATTATACTATGCCGTCGGATGCTCCGACGCCTGCTTCATCTAAGAAGCGCAAGGACAAAACAGTGAAGTCTAGGGGTGAGGAACCGGCAGTCCCGGACGTCGGTCCTTTAGTAGGCTCAGGGGAGCCAGAGGTTTTGCCAGGAGTCTCTATGGAGTCTCAGGCAGATGCTTTACTGTTACAGGATGTGCCCTCTCAGGAGGTAGGCCAGGCTGAGGGGGCTTCTCAGGTAACTGTTCTTCCCTCTCTTCCCAAGGTAGTTAGGGCCTCTCCTTCTGTTGCCAAAGCTTCTTTTAGAGGAAGGCCAAGTTCAGCTTCTGTAGGGGCTTCTCCTAGCATTTCCGGCTCTGTGCCTAAGAAACATATGCTTAAAATGGCAGAAGATTTGATTACTCTGATTAGAGGTTCTATGCCCCCTCCTGATAAGAGGCCTAGGGTGGAACAGGAGTTTGATAGTTTTGAACAGTGTTCACAGGCTTCAGAGTCTTCTGTGGAAGACTTGCCAGAGTTTCCTACTTATTCTGATTCTGATGTGGATGATTCCACTCCTTCAGCTTCTCCTCCTGAGGATTTTTCATTTTCAGAGACTCTTCACTCCATGAGGGAGCACTTTAAATGGGAAGGCCAAGATTACTCTGACTCCAGAAAAAGGCTTAGGGAATTCTTGTTTTTGCCACAGCATAGGCCCTTAGCTATTCCTCCTGTGTTCAATGTGGTGGAGGATGATTTTGCAGAGGCTTCTCTGAACCCTGATTCCTTGCCTCCTGCTCCTGTTAAGCCTGATAGGTATTATAGGGTGCCCGAAGCTCATAAGTATTTGTTTAAGAGTCCCAGGGCGGACCCAGAAACTGTTTCTCAGGGGCCTAAAGGTGTTAAAGCTTCTGTGGTTAAAAATCCTGTACCCTCTGATAAAGAGGCAAGGGCTTTGGATAGGTGGGGTAAGAAAGTATATACTTCTTCCACTCTAGCCATGAGGGCGTTGAATTGTCAATTTCATATGCTGAAATATCAGAATTATCTCCTTTCACAATTGAAATCTAAGGTGGATGCTTTGGCGGAAGGTATTGAGTGTAAAGAATTGCTGGATTTGGTTCATGTGTCTGAACAAGTGGGTAAGCATTCTTTGCAGTGTGGTTTTGATGCTGTTCAGGCCTCCTCGAGGGTGGCTGCTACTAGTTCTGTTCTTCGCAGACATGCATGGTTGAGGGATCAGAATTTAGCTGAGCATGTTAAGACCAGGATTTTGGATGCTCCTTTACAGTCTGATGTGTTGTTTGGACCGCCTGTGGAAGCAGTTTTAAAGAAAATGGAGGACAAAGCTAAGTCTATGCAGACTGTTAAAGATTTTTGCAGGTGCAGCCTCCGAAGTTTAGTAGAAATTGGCCTGCTAAGGGGTGGACATATCCTGCTTATGGTTCCCAGTCTAGGGGTAGGTCTAGGCGTGGTAGGGGCAGGGCTCAAGGTTCGTTTAGGCCTAGATCAGACAGTTCACCTGCTCAGACTTCTGGTGAGGGCAGGGGTCAGTCCTTTCGTAAGCAGAACCAATGACCTGCCTTTTCAGCTGCCAGTGGACTCGTCTGGCAGCTCCTTTGGGAGGAAGATTGTCTCTTTTCAAAGAAAATTGGGATTTAATCACTCAAGACAGATGGGTGCTGGATATCATTCATCACGGGTACAGATTTTATTTCCACACAATGCCCCTTTCAAAGGCATGCCAGATGTTCCTCCTCCACAAAGAAAAGAGGCTCACAAGCAAGTTTCTCAGTTACTCCAGATAGGGGCTATTCAGCCAGTCCCTGTGTCAGAAAGGGGCTTCGGATTTTATTCTCGCCTGTTCCTAGTACCAAAGAAGGGGAACACGTGGAGACCAATTTTGGATTTATCTATCCTCAACACTTATCTGGACATTCCCAAGTTCAAGATGTTGACGTTACAGCAACTGTTACCTCTGCTGGGCAAGGATCACTGGATGGTAACTTTGGATCTCAAGGAAGCTTACCTTCATGTGCCCATAAGGCTAAGTTGCAGAAAGTATCTGCGGTTTCGAACTGGAGATTTTCATTATCAGTTCTCTGCATTGCCCTTTGGCTTATCTACTGCGCCCAGAGTATTCACAAAGGTTCTGGCTCCAGTGATAGCTTACTTCAGGCTTCAAGGCATTCAAATTTATCCTTACTTGGACGACTGCCTGATTCTGGCTCAAGAAAAGGAACACCTTCTACAGCATCTGGAATATGTCATAGCAGTGCTAAGATGCCTAGGGTATTCTGTGAATGAAATAAAGTCCAGTCTAGTACCCTCTCAAGACATGTGCTTTCTGGGTGTGAGACTGAATACAGCAGCCCAGATGGCCTTTTTAACCCCGGACAAACAAAAGAGTCTGTCACTTTACTTCCATCAACTATCTCATCAGTCCGTGCTGACTGCAAGGACAGTCCTTCAAGCATTAGGGTTCATGGCATCTTGTATTCTGGTGCTTCCCAATGCCAAACTGCATATGAGGAAGCTGCAATGGTATCTCAAAATGTATGGACACAGCACTGCCAAGAGTTGGACACTGTCATTCAAATAATACCTTGCCTTCAAAAGGAATTCTTGTGGTGGGCTCAGGAATGTCACCTAAACAAGGGACTCTCTGTGACCCGGCCAGAGGCGAGTCAGATTTTAACGACAGATGCCTCGGACACTGCTTGGGAGCTCATCTAAATGGAAAGTGGATACAAGACAAGTGGCCTGCCAGACTACAGCATCTACATATCAACATGAAGGAGATGTTAGCAGTCCAGTTTGCATTGATGGCGTTCAAGGAGTTACTTCTTCCAGGGCAGGTGTTGATTCTGACAGACAACACAACTGTCATGTGGTACATCAACAAGCAAGGGGGAACACATTCTTATCCTCTATGCAGGCAAGCAATGATTTTATGGGAGACTGCGTTAAGCCTGCAACTGACTCTTCAGGCAAGGTTTCTGCCAGGAGCACAGAACTCCCTAGCAGATGTATTAAGCAGACAAATCATGGATCCCCACGAGTGGAAACTGGATCTTCATGTATTTCAGAAATTGACAGTGTCATGGGGAACTCCAGACATAGATCTGTTCGCTTCTCCACTAAACCACCAGCTGCCAAAGTATTGCACAAAGGGGTTTCATCACACAGCTTGGAAAGTGGATGCTCTGTCTTTCAGTTGGAAAAACCTTCATGTCTATGCCTTTCCACCTCTACCTCTTCTTCTAAAGGTATTACTAAAGGTCAGACGGGACAGGCCAAGGATGATTTTGATAGCTCCAGATTGGCCTCGGCAACACTGGTACCCACTTCTAAGGAGTCTTGTAAAGAAGCCTCCATGGCCTTTACCTCTGATTCCTCATCTGTTATCTCAGAAGGACGGTCATCTGCTCAATGTCAAGCTTCAATCTCTTCATCTCACAGCTTGGCATATTCTGTGTTGAAGCATGGTAGGTCTCAGCTTCCTCAGCAAGTTTTAAATGTGATTATGGAAGCTAGAAGGCCTAGTACTAGGAGAGTGTATGCAGAAAAATGGAAGAGATTTTTATTTTGGAGTACAGCAAAGAATTTGGAGATTTCAGAGCCTAATTTGAGTGTGGCTCTTCAATATCTTACTGAATTATTGGACAAGGGTTTGTCTTTCTCTTCCATAAAGATTCATGCTGCAGCAATTTCAGCTCACTATGATTGTGACCCACCTTTGTTTTCGCATCCTTTGTTCAAGCAGTTTCTTAGAGGAGCAAAGAATATAAGACCCCCACGTAGAGCTCCTACTCCTGCTTGGGATCTCAATTTTGTGTTGGAAAAACTTACTCTACAACCTTTTGAGCCTGCAGCTACTGCTGAATTGAAATATTTGTCATGGAAGACTGCTTTTCTGTTGGCTATTACTTCTGCAAGAAGGGTGTCTGAGTTGCAGGCCCTTATGGCAGTAGAGCCCTTTGATTTTCCATAAGGACAGGGTATCATTACGTACTAATCCTTCCTTTATGCCTAAGGTAGTTTCTAGTGTGGCTTTAAACCAAACTATTCATTTGCCTACGTTTTTTGCAGATCCTCAAAATAAAGGGGAAAAGATTTTGCACACTTTAGATGTACACAGGCAATTGCGTTATTATTTGAGCAGGACTAAAGATTTTAGGCAGTCTCAGCAGTTACTTGTTTCTTTTGCTTTAAGTTCACAGGGCAAGCCTGTGTCAAAACAAACTATTTCTAGGTGGATTGGCTTTTGCATTGCATTTTGTTATTCCCATCATGGCAAAGAGGTTCCAGCTGGGATTAGGCCTCATTCCACTAGGGCTACTGCCACTTCAACAGCATTTCTAAGGGGGGTGGCAACTAAGGATATTCTGGAGGCGGCTACTTGGAGTTCAGTGCATACTTTCTCTAGGCATTATCACCTGCCTGTATACTCTAAGACTAGAGCTGGTTTTGCCACAGCTGTTTTACAAGGCATGTTGTCAGCTCCTGCTACTTTATAATTTGCCAGCCTCCCTTACCTCTGCTTTGGGATTCTACCCAATTGTCAGGACTGCAGCAAGGGAAGGCGAAGAACATAGTACAGTTTTGTACCTACCATAAATGTAGATGTTCGAGATTCCCTTGCTGCAGTCCAATTTACCCTCCTTCCCTCTGTGTTTCAGGGTGGTTGTGTAGGTGAGTTTACATGCTTATGTTTTTGTATATATTACTGTATATATTGTACATGTTTTTGGTGCAGGTTGTTTTGGGACTTGTCTTTTGGGTCTTCTGACATCTGGGGCAAGAAAAGACTGAGGAAATGACGTCGGTCATGCACATTACATGACCGGCACTCTGGTATTCGGGCCTGCTGGGGACTCAGGAATTTATGATGTCAGGTACAAAACTGTACTTTATAGACGAGCTTGTCTCAATTTCAAAACACTAGTGATGTTGAGGGTGTCATTCAGACCTAGGTATCTAGTAGCGTCTAACCGGAGCTGCCAAAATAGCTCACGGTATTCTAATTTTGACTCCCAACTACCCCCTCTTATATCCGGTTGTACCTGTTCCAACACCATAAACTTTATGTCCATGTCCTTACACGTCAAGGAGTGTTTATAAAAGGCATTACTTTCCTTTCTTACATTGATGTCATTGAAGTGTTCGTAAACCCTTCTCCTGAACACCCTTTCGGTTTTCCCAATGTAAAAAGCATGGCACGTAACACAGGAACCAAGATAGACCACACCCTTGGATCCACAGTTAAAATGTTTGTTGGAACGGAACTTAAATCTTCTAGAGGGAAGGTAGTAGGACGCCGAATTTAACATAGCATGACATTGCTTGCACATCCCACAGGGATAAGTGCCTAATTTCTTTCTATTGTGATTCTGTGGATCCTCTAACCTAATATCTAAAAGTTCTTTCAAATTCCTGCTCCTTTTCCTAACAAAAGAGGGGTAACTGGGCATAGAATTCTTAAGATCTTCCTGAAGTCTGAGAATGGGCCAATATTTCTTGATAATCTTCTCGATTTGATCTGAGTTGTTGGAGAAAGTGTGTATAAAACTATTTTTTTCCTTGTAAAATGTGTTTTGGAGAGTTTGGGGACATCTCATTAACCCCCACCCCCAATAAAGGAGGATGTTTATTTGCCCTCTTCTCAGAAATTTCTACAACTAGTGCTTCTACCAGGGCTTCCGGATATTGTTTGTCCATAAAGAATCCCTTTAAAATGGAAACTTCCTCATTGAAAAGTTCGTCCGTGCTGGACATTCGTGAAGCCCTAATTAGTTGACCCTTCACTATCGCCTTCTTTTGATAGAAGGGATGTCCACTGTGGTAATTCAGGAATGCATTTGAAAAAGTGCTTTTCCTGTAAATCTTAGACTGAAAACAACTATTTGAATAATCCTTCACTAGTGAAATGTCTAAATAATCGAGTTGGTGTTTACTGATGTTATAAGTAAAACTAAAAAATGTGGTCGTCCTGTTGATGTAATCTATGAATTCCATTAAACTTCATTCATTTCCCATCCACATAAAGGAGATATCGTCCAGAAATCTTCTATAGTATAAGATGTCCTGATACCATGTACTGGTAAAATATATTTCTTTTCCCATTGGTATAATACCAAATTTGCGTACATGGAGGCACAAGAGGCACCCATTGCCACACCTTTTTTCTGACGATAAAATTCCCCCTTAAAGTGAATGAAGTTATTTTCTAGAACTAATTCCATAAATTCCAGAATTAAATTAGTAAACTTGGCCCCCAGTTGGACTTCATTAGATAAGTAAGTTCCTAACCACTCCAGGCCTGTGTTGTGTGGAATACTAGGAAATAAGTCGACCACGTCCACAGTGACCATAAACATTTCAGGTAAAAATAAACTCTGATCCACTCCTTTGAGGTAGTCCCATGAATCCTTACATATGTATTTAATTTTCTCTACATGTTGTTTTAAGGAGAAGTCGATAAATTTGGCTAAGGGTTCTGTGACACTTCCACCCCCTGAAACTATAGGTCTAAATTTCAGGGGGTTCAAATTCTTATGTGTCTTTGGAATTCCAAAAATCTGGGCAACCTTGGGTTTTTTTACTAATAAATAGTTATATAACTTTTCATTAATGGCATTTTGCATTAAATGGTCATATAATGAATAATTTATTTTAGCTTGAGCTATATTGATCTCATTTCTTGAGACAAGTTCATATTGTTCAGTATCCTGTAACAAAGTGTGCAAGGCAGCCTCATAGTCCCAGGTGTACATCAAGACAGCACCTCCCCCCTTGTCCGGTTTCATAACCCTACACACAAGGGGAGAAAGTAATAGGCAAGGGGAACCTACAAGTGAAGGAAATGATAATCTCAGAAGTGAGAGAATAGCACAGAAGAATAGGAATGTAATTACCCAGGATTTTCATTACCCCCAGAAGAGTGGGAGGGGGCGAAGGGAACAATACAACAGTTGGAATCACCCGACGAACTAATTTCAAGAACTACACTGAATGAGGACAATAGCACAACATTATTTCAAGGGAAACAAATTAAACATAGGAAAGACAATTTTACTATTTTTAATTACACCGATCTATCAATAACAGACAATTTTTTTAGTTTACTTTCCAAGGGTTTTCACTATGTTCCCCTTAGGCCTTCCCCCATGATTACAACCTTGATTGATTTAAAGCTTTTTATGAGGCAGCTCAATTTTAACTTATTGTTTAAAGATGAACGAAACTTTGAAAAGACTCTTACCAGAAAAAGTACCTTCAACCCGCCTGTCCACCTCACCATTAAAATTTTTGAGGAGCTGGTTGAGACTGACATTAGGAAACTTAAGGAGAAAGATTATTTTAAAACAACTGGCAATATTACTGAGGATGAGTTGACTTTAATTAAAAAGCTCAAAATGGAGGGGTGTAGGATTATGAAACCGGACAAGGGTGGGAGGTGCTGTCTTGATGTACACCTGGGACTATGAGGCTGCCTTGCACACTTTGTTACAGGATACTGAACAATATGAACTTGTCTCAAGAAATGAGATCAATATAGCTCAAGCTAAAATAAATTATTCATTATATGACCATTTAATGCAAAATGCCATTAATGAAAAGTTATATAACTATTTATTAGTAAAAAAACCCAAGGTTGCCCAGATTTTTGGAATTCCAAAGACACATAAGAATTTGAACCCCCTGAAATTTAGACCTATAGTTTCAGGGGGTGGAAGTGTCACAGAACCCTTAGCCAAATTTATCGACTGCTCCTTAAAACAACATGTAGAGAAAATTAAACACATATGTAAGGATTCATGGGACTACCTCAAAGAAGTGGATCAGAGTTTATTTTTACCTGAAATGTTTATGGTCACTGTGGATGTGGTCGACTTATTTCCTAGTATTCCACACAACACAGGCCTGGAGTGGTTAGGAACTTACTTATCTAATGAAGTCCAACTGGGGGCCAAGTTTACTAATTTAATTCTGGAATTTATGGAATTAGTTCTAGAAAATAACTTCATTCACTTTAAGGGGGAATTTTATCGTCAGAAAAAAGGTGTGGCAATAGGTGCCTCTTGTGCCTCCATGTACGCAAATTTGGTATTATACCAATGGGAAAAGAAATATATTTTTACCAGTACATGGTATCAGGACATCTTATATTATAGAAGATTTCTGGATGATATCTCCTTTATGTGGATGGGAAACAAACGAAGTTTAATGGAATTCATAGATTACATCAACAGGACGACCACATTTTTTAGTTTTACTTATAACATCAGTAAACACCAACTCGATTATTTAGACATTTCACTAGTGAAGGATTATTCAAATAGTTGTTTTCAGTCTAAGATTTACAGGAAAAGCACTTTTTCAAATGCATTCCTGAATTACCACAGTGGACATCCCTTCTATCAAAAGAAGGCGATAGTGAAGGGTCAACTAATTAGGGCTTCACGAATGTCCAGCACGGACGAACTTTTCAATGAGGAAGTTTCCATTTTAAAGGGATTCTTTATGGACAAACAATATCCAGAAGCCCTGGTAGAAGCACTAGTTGTAGAAATTTCTGAGAAGAGGGCAAATAAATATCCTCCTTTATTGGGGCTGGGGGTTAATGAGATGTCCCCAAACCCTCCAAAACACATTTTTCAAGGAAAAAATAGTTTTATACACACTTTCTCCAACAACTCAGATCAAACCGAGAAGATTATCAAGAAATATTGTCCCATTCTCAGACTTCAGGAAGATCTTAAGAATTCTATGCCCAGTTACCCCTCTTTTGTTAGGAAAAGGGGCAAGAATTTAAAAGAACTTTTAGATATTAGGTTAGAGGGTCCACAGAATCACAATAGAAAGAAATTAGGCACTTATCCCTGTGGGATGTACAAGCAATGTCATGCTATGCTAAATTCGGGGTCCTACTACCTTCCCTCTAGAAGATTTAAGTTCCGTTCCAACAAACATTTTAACTGTGGATGGATCCAAGGGTGTGGTCTATCTTGGTTCCTGTGTTACGTGCCATGCTTTTTACATTGGGAAAACCGAAAGGGTGTTTAGGAGAAGGGTTTACGAACACTTCAATGACATCAATGTAAGAAAGGAAAGTAATGCCTTTTATAAACACTCCTTGACGTGTAAGGACATGGACATAAAGTTTATGGTGTTGGAACAGGTACAACCGGATATAAGAGGGGGTAGTTGGGAGTCAAAATTAGAATACCGTGAGCTATTTTGGCAGCTCCAGTTAGACGCTACTAGATACCTAGGTCTGAATGACACCCTCAACATCACTAGTGTTTTGAAATTGAGACAAGCTCGTCTATAACACAGTTTAGCAGAACATGGCATCTATTGTTTTATTCACTTTTGAATCCATAAGATTTTATAATATGATATATGGAATGTTATACATTGGCAACTCAGATAACAAATGTTTTACAATGCCAGTTAACTCTAGGTTTTAAATTGGAGTTTTGATTTCACCCCCGATGGTTAAAAGGGGTTACTGCACTTATTTGTATTATAAAACTATAAAAATATTTTACAGAATTGTTTTATAACATATTTTAATAGTTTGTATTCAATTTCAAGTTCATTATGCTATTCAGTCGCCAAGACATTTTTAGAAAATGAATTATTTTTAGAAAATGAATTATTTTTAATGATAATAAGAATGTATTTTAGAATTTCCGTATATGGTGATTTTCCTGTTGGGAAAGGTTCACAGGAAGTCATGTGATGATTCTGGAAGTATTTAATGTGAATGAACTTCCAGCAATGTTGTTTGCCTTGAGAAAGCTCGCATGTGGTCGAGTGAAAGCGCTTGGATGATATTGTGGATTTTTACTTTGCCTGGTTACATTAAAGGATCTTTTTGGAGACCTAGCAGCTGTTTGAAGCCTTTGTTTACGTGCTTCCGGGTCCTGTGGTGCCAAGTGATTTTCATTCTTGGTTTGATTTTGCTTTTAGTATTGGTGTTCTAAAGATATAGGTGTTACAGTGCAGTGTAAGGTGTCTGGTCCGTGTGAAGTTACCAGATGCTAGCAGATCATCTTCTGGAGTCAGTCAAGCCATTCCTTTTCATCAGGTCCTGGAATGTTGGTCAGCCTTCACTGACATGTAAGTGTAGGTCTTTCCTTCCTGTAGCTATAGAAGGCTATTACAAAAAATAAATAAATAAATAGGATATCTGTGTTTTAATGTGATTTTATTTATGTATTTTAATGGAAATGTTTTAAATAGAATGTTACAACAGCATATTGCCACTAGATGGTGTTATTGTTTTAATTTTGGATTGCAAATGGAATAGCAGTTTCTTTAAAATGGCACATTAATACACACACACACACACACACACATTTATTACTGTGTTGTATTTTGTTTTATTATATTCAAAATGTATATAAGAAACAAGTTTTAGAGATTGGAGAGTTTATTTTTTATTTTGTTTTTATTTTGGGATTCACTGTTTATTTAAAAGATTTTACATTTGGCTTTTGAAAGGATTTTCTTAATTGATCTCTATTCCCTATTGGTGGTTTTGTGTTAAGGAGGGGTTTATAAATGGGTGATCGGCACTTTATAACTATTCTACATCAGATGAAGTCTTTTTACATAAAAAACACAAGAGACTGTATAGAGTTTATGTTGGCAATTTTTTTTTGGTTGTGTCTTAGCTTCTTATCTGTATAAAGAGGATTTTCCAGAACTGCATATCTCGTTGTTTGGGTGCCGTATCTATTGTTGCTTTTAAGTCTACTATTGCAAATTGTGTTAATGAAAGTTTTTCTGACATGATGGGACAAAGAAATACCCTCCCCTCAGAGAAGAGAGGGCACATAAACCAGCTCGGGCTGAGAGGAGTACGTCTTGTAAATGAAGGCTTTGAGCAGGGATCTAAGACTGTAGCCCCTGTAGTTTTGATAAGACTACCAATCTCTTTGGTACCTAAACAAATAGGTAGCGCCTACTTGTACCTCTTTTGCAGGAAGGAGATGCATGTCTGACAGTGGGCATAGATGGAGGTATCACTGTCTGAGCACCTCACGTTCTTGCTGCTGGTGGTGGTAGAGTGAATGAGAATTACTCCTCCAGTCCTGTCCTGGAGAATGAAGACTCAGGCATTTTGACCGTACAAGTCTTCCAGGATTTGGGTACCCCAGAAGTTCACTTGTTCATCAGAGAGAGGAAAAGTAGTTCTCAATTTCTTAGTATAGCAGGGCAATGGAATGCTGACACTGGATGTGTGCTTGTCATGACAGGGTAAATTCCTGTACATTGTACACTGTTCCATGCCTAATCACAAAACTTAAAGAAGAAAGATTGAAAGAATGATGCTCATTCTTTTTTGCCTCTTGATGGACAAAGAGGAGTAATTCAGGTTGTCTTGTCTTGTTGATGCAGGAATTCCTTCCACTTGGGCCAGGGGAGTCCCCTGTGGTTGGCATGACCACTAAATTTACCCTGTGGTGTGGCTTCTGATTTGCACCCCTTGACCCTGCTGGACTTGCCAGCTGGGTGTCAAGAGGTGACTAAGGCCCCAAGAAATACTTAGATTAATCAGACTTATTCTTAGTGGAGAAGTATCCTGTGCCATCCCAGTCAGTTAGCATGTTGGTGAGTTCTGACCTTCTTCAGGCAAGTAGGGAGTTCGGGTCTCAAGTTATTTCTGAGTCAGGGTACATATAGCAACCATTTCTGCCAACCATGACCCTTTGAAGGCAGGATATGTGGCTTAGCATCAGCTGATTAAGCAGTTCCTTAAATGGGATAAATGTGTCTGTCATTTTGTAATCAGGTCTTTTTCAGCCACAATCATGCAATATATAGGGGGAATTTAGTGTATTCAGTGTTATGGGGAGGTGAGAGAAAGCCAGCAAGAAGAGAAAACCCATATAGACACAGTGAAAACATGCAGATTCTGCAAAGATACTGACCAGGTATCAGGACTGAACCTTGGACTCCAGAGATGTGAGGCAGAAATCTTACCATTAAATCACCATGCTGCATCTCTATCATCTTTTGAAAAAGTCATTGTATTTATAGGGAATACATTTCTGAATGATCAGCTTGCCCATCCCCTTTTCAAACCTGCTGGCTCAACAGCATTGAAATGTGTCTTTTGGGATTTGGTTTTCTTGGGAATCAGCACTGTTTGCAGGATCTTGAGCTTCACGCCCTTAACTGCAGGGATAATTACTTGACATTTTACAAATATTAGGTGTCCCTTAATAAACAATCTACAGTTTCTCATGGAAGTAGTTTCAAAATTGTACTTAATCCAGTCAGTCTAGCTCCTTTTTTCTGTTGAGGATTAGAAACTATGGAAGAAAGAGTCCTTCACACTCCTGATGTATACTGCTAACTCAGGTTCTATCTGAGAAGATTGCTTGAGTGTCTGAAAATAGGAAAGCTGTTTGCTTTGCTTGATAGGAAGCAAGGCTGCCATTTTCCAAGCAGATTGCTAATTACATTGTCCTCTGCCATCATGTAGCATTTCACTGTCAATAGCCATTTCATCAGAGGTGAGGATGCTTTCATTGCTCGCTACACAAATGTCTGCATTGGAAACATTTGTCTGTGACCACTTGGTCATTGGTTCACCTTCAGGAAGCTTTTTTTCATGGACCATTGCTGCACAAGTTGGTATGATTGTTTGGTGTATTAGGACTCACTTTTCACCTTTTTTATCTCTTCTGTTGATGTATTTAAAATGTTTTATGTCATTTGGGATTCTTCCCAATTGTAGTCCCACTGAGGAGGATCCAGACTTCAGATGTAATAGAAAATTACTCACTGTGTCAGTTGATGTGTGAGGGGTTTTCCTTGGTGGGTGCTAATTACTCTTTTGCCATTGTGGGATAACGCCTCTGTTCAGCAGTTGCTGTTGGAATTCCTTGTTAGTCCAGCAAATCTGTATATCTGCATATATTGCAATTTTACTTTATTGTTTCCTGGATTTACAGAATGTGTTCAGTGGTAGGATGAATTGGCATTTACAGGGTCTCTGCATGCTTTCTTAATCCTATGTACAGTGTCATAGCATGCTCTGATTAAAGGCATCTGCACACCTGAGCACAAAAGCTTTAAAGAAAACCAGCTGGACTGAAAGTAGCAGGCGAAGATATCCCAGCAGTAGACCCATCAAGGATGACCCACTCACATATCAGCTGACAGGGAAGGTTATATTCTTTTACTTAAATGTATGATTTATATTGTGTTATATTTGTTTATGCACATCTTGAGGAATATGAATTAGTTTTGTATATTATATTGCTTAGTATGTATTGTTTTTGGAGCTTTAACCCCCACTCCTTCAGTGAAATGGGTTAATAGACTTTCCCAGATGACAAATAATGTGTAAATGAATGAATGAATAAATAAATAAAGTAAGTAATCATCAGAGCATCAGGGAATAAAATGTAACTCGCTCCTGATTATCCACTAATGACTGGTGATGTTATATCTACACACACACACACACACACACACACACACACACACACACACACATATATACAGTGGATATAAAAAGTTTACACACCCCTGTTAAAATACCAGGTTTTTGTGATATAAAAAAATGAGACCACAATAAATCATTTCGAAACTTTTCCCACCTTTAATGCGACCTATAACCTGTACAATTCAATTGAAAAACAAACAAATCTGTTAGAGAAAAAATAAAAAATGTACAATAAGCTAGTTGCGTAATTGTGCACAGCCTTAAACTAACACTTTGTTGAAGCACCTTTTGATTTAATTACAGCATTCATTCTTCTTGGGAACACACCTGTCATCAATTAAAGAGACTCTGATTAACCCAAAATAAAGTTTAGCTGTCCTAGTAGGATTTTCCTGACCTTTACTCAGTTGCCTGCTACAGCAAAAGCTATGGTTCGCAGAGAGCTTACAAAGCATCAAAGGGATCTCATTGTTGAACTGTATCAGTCAGGAGAAGGGTACAAAAACATTTCCACAGCATTGGATATACCATGGAACACAGTGAAGACAGTCATCAAAAAGTGGAGAAAATGTGGGACAACAGTGACGTTGCAAAGAACTGGATGTCCTTCCAAACTTGATGAAAAGACAGGACGAAAACTGGTCAGGGAGGCTGCCAAGAGACCTACAGCAACACTGAAGGAGCTGCAGGAATTTCTGGCAAGTACTGGTTGTGTACTACATGCGACAACAATCTCTCGTATTCTTCATATGTCTGGGCTATGGGGTAGGGTTGCAAGACGGAAGCCTTTTCTTACACAGAAAAAACATCCAGGCTTAACTAAAATTTGCAAAACAATACATCAAGTCCCCCAAAAGCATGTGGGAAAATATGTTATGGTCTGATGAGACCATGGTTGAACTTTCTGGCTACAATTCCAAAAGTTACATTTGGCGCAAAAACAACACTTTGCATCACCAAAAGAACACCATCCCTATGATGAAGCATGGTGGTGGCAGTATCATGTTTTGGGGTTGCTTTTCTTCAGCTGGAACTGGGGCTTTAGTCAAGATGGAGGTAATTATGAACAGTTCCAAATACCAGTCACTGTTGGCCTAAAACCTTCAGGCGTCTGCTAGAAAGCTGAAGATGAAGAGGAATTTCACCTTTCAACATGACAATGACCCCAAGCATACATCCAAATCAACAAATGAATGGCTTTACCAGAACAAATTAAAGTTTTGGAATGGCCCAGCCAGAGCCCAGACTTAAATCCAACAGAAAATCTGTGGGGTGATAAAGAGGGCTGTGCACAAGAGATGCCCTCTCAATCTGACAGATTTGGAGTGCTTTTGCAAGGAAGAGTGGGCAAATATTGCCAAGTCAAGATGTGCCATGCTGATAGACTCCTATCCAATAAATGCTGTAATTAAATCAAAAGGTGCTTCAACAAAGTAATAGTTTAAAGGTGTGCACACTTATGCAACCAGCTATTTGTACGTTTTTTCCACCTAACAGATTTGTTTGTTTTTCATTTGAATTGTGCAGGTTATAGGTCACATTAAAGGTGGGAAAAGTTTTGAAATGATTTATTGTGGTCTCATTTTTTTATATCACAAAAACCTGGCATTTTAACAGGGGTGTGTAAACTTTTTATATCCATTGTGTATATGTATTTGTATGTATATATATATATATATATATATATATATATATATATATATACACGTGTGTATGTACATGCGTGCATGCTTGTGTGTAAAAAAATAGACTTTGCTGTTTAGAGAGTGGACATGTATGCTGTCTGGCTCTCCAGCACACCTTTTTGTGTATAATGATAGACAAGGCATCAAGAAAGTTCTTGTTCTTCATTGTGGAGATGGGCTCAAATGTTAATAGTTCAGCGCCTCCTATTTTCGCTGCCATGGTGTTTGCCAATGTATGGTGGCTGTTGCAGTCCATCTCTGTCTGAAAGGGGTAAGAGCTTTCCCTTATTTGGACAGCCGGCTGTTAGCAGCTGTGGTATGCAAGGGAATAAGTAGTAAATGTAAGTCACTACCTACTTCAGCTGTTCTAGTCCTTGGGAATATCACTGAACACTGCCAGGTAACAGCTGTAGCCGCCCAAGTACATATATTCATCTACTGCTAGCTGGACACAGATAATCTATATAGCCATCTGTCCAGTAGACATCATTTTAGGTCTTCAGTCCTACATTTATCTCATGTTAGCCCCCACCCCAATACACGCACACGCACGCACACACACACACACACACACACACACACACTGCCTCAAGGTTTTGGATCTTATCACAGTGGCAATTGGTCATATTTGCCAATTTCCATACGAGGGTCATTCAGAGGACACTGAGGAGCAAGTGATCTCAGTATCTGGGACTCAGCATCTCAACCAGGTCACATTTTGCATGCTTTCCATCAGCATTTTCTGTGGTGGCTTCTTCTGGACAATCTATGTTGGTTAGTGCCTTTACTGCTTCATCTCCAAGTGTGATAGTCACTATGGGCATTTCTGATCTGAACTGGGTGGGGGTCTTTGATGTTAGGATAGATGATCCAAGGGATTTGGTTACAGGAAAAGGCCTCTCTTTATCTCTTTGTCCTAGAGGTAAATGTTATTCTCCTAACTTTACAGGATGTATAGGATATTCTCATAAGTGTGAATACAGTCCGTGGTTTGGTACATCAGCAAGCAGAGGAACTGACTCCTTTCTTTGATGTTTAAAGGCTGTGCTGTTATAGGAATGGGTCTTGACATTGCTTTGCATTGCTTTCTGATAGCAGTGCACATTCACAGTCAAGCCAACTGTTGCATAGAAGTGTAGAAAATGTTTACTGTTGCCACATGAGTGGTCCTTCAGTCAGGGATAAATTATTTTACCAATGAGGGAGAGCCTTTCTGTAATCTCTTTGCATCTCTGACAGATGCCAAATGCAGCAGCTGCTTCTCATTAATTCCCTCACTGGGATGGACATCCTGGAGTGCTCTGTTCTAATGGCGTCTGTACCTTTTTTATGCTCTTTCCCCTATTTGTCCTTATGATCACATTTTTACAAGAAAGCCAAAATGAGTTGGGACAGGGGCATTCTCAGGGTCTGTGTTAAATCATTGAACTCTTAAAAAAGTGAACGATGATTTATCGAACCCATGTAAGTGAAAGCTTACAATCTTGAATGATTAGAACAGCGATTTTTCGCTGTTCCACAAAAAAAAAAAAAAAATTAAAACATTACATAAAGTGGGGGGCTTTGCCCCCCATATCCCCCCTACTTAAATATACCAACTCCAAGATTGCACTACAGTCAAGAAAACAGCAAAGTAATAGAAGTGGCCAAGCGGTTTCTTTCCCAGGGAAAGAATTCGCTTATATGCCATTTCGCTATTTTGCCTTTTCGTGCTTTCATGTTCGATCAAGATGCATTCGAAAGAATTTGTCTTTGATCATTTAATAATAACCCCATTCTCATAGCCCCTTACTGGTCGAGATAGGTGTGGTTCCCCCTGATGTGTTCTTATCTTTTAGACAAACCTTTTCTTCTCAGTCCTGACATTGGTCTCCTGCCCCATCTGTCTGGCAAGCCTCACCTGGACCTTCAGTCAGACAGTTTCAGTGATGGCCAGGGGACTGTGCTTATCCTCCAAACGTGGTCCACTTCCTCACAGCTATTAAGAATTCTTCCACCAGACGCTTTTAGAGAAGTAAATGGACAAGATTTTTTTTTTTTTATGAACCACTAACTAGGGACTGTCAAACTCTTTGTATGACCCAGATGATCTGAATTCAATTAGCAGCTTGGGTGCAGGAACAGTTAGACAGGAGGAAACATGGGAGTAAGTGAGTGACCAGTGCCAGCTTACCCATCGGGTTGGAGGAGGTGGTTTCAACTGACTGATCATACAAGCAGAGGCTTGCATGGCAATGAAATCAGCTAGTGTCAGGGACTAGTTATCCTAAGCCAATGAAGGTGGCCTTCAGTAGCATGTGGGTGGAAGCATGCACACATACATGGGAGATGTCACAGTGATGCCAGTGATATCATTATCCAGCAGTGGGTGGGGTTAGTGCCATAATAAAAACATCCTCATTGCTGGGAGGCCAGCCAGGTACAACCACACCTCCACGGCTGTCTGGATGATGGCTCCCTCGGTCATCTCTTGTCTGCTTGTTAGAGATACCCAGATGAAATGCAAATTGGCTATAGACTAATGGTCAGTAGCATGAAAGCAAAAAGCATATAGAAAAAAATTAATAGAGTTATAACTTTAACAGTTAGTCATATTTTAGAGAACAGTTTAAATTCTGCCCTTGGTGCTCCATGTCATAAAAACTGAAGTGATTATGAGCAGATCTGTTTTGTTATGTTATTGTACAAAACTTGTGCAGTGATCATACCTCTCAACAACGTAGTGCAAGAAATCTGGACAAAGCGTAAAATAATGGCGGGACATACTCTTTTAAACTTAGAAGGTTGCTAGAATAGCAGATTTATGTTAGCATGTTTTTTCTGAAGGATATGGTGCCTGAAACTCAAATATACATCATTTCCTGACTTCAGTCCTCAGTGGTTTACCAGAAAACTGCAAATTTTATGAGAATCAGACCAAAAATATGAGGCGAAAATCTGGTCACTTGAGAGGTATGGCAGTGATAGTGTCACAGTTAAAGAAGACAGGAGCTGTAGTTATTAAATGTGATTGCAGACCATCTATTCCAGCAAAATGAAGTTATGATAATTCGTACAAAGTCTTACAGAAAATAATAGATAAAAGATGACAATTCTGTTGGTAATCCGAAGGCTTCTTTAATTAACAGCCTGCTGCAGAGGAGTGGGAACAGTCTGTGATGCAGAGAAATAGGCATGGAGTTGGGGATGGTAGGTAGTGGATCTGCAGTAGGAAGATGTGGAAAATGATGGACAATTTTTGTTTAGTTAGGAACAAAAAGTAAAGTGGATTGTTGGGCTATGTTTAATGTAAGATGGGATGCTGGTACGAAGTGGGTAGATATGGAGAGTGTTTAATAATATGCAGTGGACGTTTTTTTAGAACTACAGTTTCAAACAGTATGGCTTAGTAGCATCTGTTACTCAGCTGTCCTGAATACAAAAATTCCTTGTTGGGGATTGCCCACCCATAGTATCTCAGTATTAATTCCAAGGGTGAAGGGCATTTGGTAAGTGTCATTAACTGCAATGAGTAGACAGGAAGGATGTTTTCTTCTTCTTCTTTCAGCTGTTACCATTAGGGGTCACCACAGCGGATCATCTGTTTCATTTCTTCCTGTCCTCTGCATCTTGCTCTGTCACACCAACCACCTGCATGTCCTCTCTCACCACATCCATAAACCTTATCTTAGGCCTTCCTCTTTTCCTCTTACCTGACAGCTCCATCCTTAGCATCCTTTTCCCAATATACCCAGCATCCCTCCTCAGCATATGTCCATACCAACACAATCTCTCCTCTCTGGCTTTGTCTCCAAACCGTCCAACCTGAGCTGACCCTCTAATATACTGATTCGTAATCCTGTCCATCCTCGTCACACCCAATGCAAATCTTAACATCTTTAACTCTGCCACATCCAGCTCTGACTCCTGCCTTTTTGTCAGTGCCACCGTCTCCAACCCATGTAACATAGCTGGCCTCATTATCCTCTTGTAGACTGTCTCTTTCACTCTTACTGGTACCCTTCTGTCACAAATCACTCCTCACCCTGCCTGTACTCTCTTCTTCACCTCTCTTCCGCACTCACCATTACTCTGAACTGTTGATCCCAAGTATTTAAACTCATCCACCTTCTCCAGCTCTACTCCCTGCATCCTCACTATTCCTGTATCCTCCCTTTCATTCACACACATATATTCTTAGTCCTGCTGACCTTCATTCCACTCCTCTCTAGAGCATATTTCCAACTCTCCAAGGTCTCCTCAACCTGTTCCCTACTGTCACTACAGATCACAGTGTCATCTGCAAACATCATAGTCCACGGGGACTCCTGTCTGATCTCATCTGTCAACCAGTCCATCACCATTAGGTTCATAGGTTCATAGGTTCATACTAGGCTGTCTGCCCAAGGGCATTTATAAGCCTAGCCCATAGTTATGTGGCTTTCGCCACCCCTTTAGTTTGAATAAAAACTATGCCTATCATTTTTCTGTGCCTCTGTCAAGCAGTGACACTGAAGTAATCCCTGGGGTATATCTGCGATCTCCCATCCATTGGTCAAGATTCCTCTTGAACAAGGCCAGCGAGGTGCTCTGCCTCACATGTACCGGGATTTTGTTCCACAGCATAGGGAGTCTCTGGGTGATGAATCTGTCCCATTGCAAATAAGAAAGGGCTCAGAGCTGATCTTTGATGCAATCCCACCTCCACCTTAAATGCATCCGTCACTCTCACTGCAGACCTCACCACTGTCACACTACCCTTGTACATATCCTGTACCACTCTTACATACTTCTCTGCCCCTCCCGACTTCCTCATACAATACCATAACTCCTCTCTAGGCACCGTCATATGCTTTTTCTAAGTCCACAAAGACACAAAGCAACTCCTTTTGACCTTCTCTATACTTCTCCATCAACACTCTCAGAGCAAACATCTCATCTGTAGTGCCCTTTCCCGGCATGAAACCATACTGCTGATCACTAATCATCACCTCCCTTCTTAACCTAGCTTCCACTACTCTTTCCCATAACTTCATGCTGTGACTGATCAGTTTTATCTCTCTGTAGTTATTATAGCTCTGCACATCACCCTTATTCTTAAAAATCTGTACCAAAACACCTTTTCTCTACTCCTCAGGCATCCTGTCACTTTCCAAAATTACATTAAATAATCTGGTTAAAAACTCCACTGCCATTTCTCCTAAACACCTCCATGCTTCCACAGGTATGTTATCTGGACCAACAGCCTTTCCATTCTTCATTCTCTTCATAGCTGTCCTTACTTCCTCCTTGCTAATCCATTGCACTTCCTGATTCACTATCCCCACATCATCCAACCTTCTCTCCCTCTCATTCTCTTCATTTATCAGCCTCTCAAAGTACACTTTCCAACTGCTCAACACACTCTCCTCACTTGAGTGCATTTCCCTCATTATCCTTCATCACCCTTACCTGCTGCACATCTTTCCCAGCTCAGTCCCTCTGTCTAGCCAATCAGTACAGGTCCTTTTCTCTCTCCTTAGTGTCGACTTTTCATGCATCTCTCCATACGCCTTAGCCTTATCCTTAGCCTTCGCCATAGCCTTATCCTTAGCCTTCGCCACCTCTCTCTCCTCCATGCACCTCATCTCCTTATACTCCTGTCTACTTTCTTCATCTCTCTGACAATCTCACTTCTTCTTTGCCAACCTCTTTCTCTGTATACTGTCCTGTACGTCCTTGTTCCACCACCAGGTCTCCTTGCCCTCCTTCTTCTGTCCAGATGTCATACCAAACATGTTTCTAGCTGTCTCCCTTACAGCTCTGCTGTAGTTACTCAGCTATTCGGTAACTCTTCACTGCCACCCAGTGCCTGTCTTAACTCTTCCCTGAACTCCACTTCACAATCACCCTTTTTCCAACTTTCACCATTTACTCCTTTGCACTGCCCTCACACTCCTCCTATTCTTCATCACCATCATCCTACAGACCACCTTTCTATGCTGCCTAACTACACTTTCCCCTGTCACCACTTTACAGTCTCCAATCTCCTTCAGACTGGCCCTCGTGCATAGGATATAATCCACCTGTGTGCATCTTCCTCCACTCTTGTACATCACCCTATGCTCCTCCCTCTTCTTAAAATACATATTCATCACAGCCATGTCTATCCTTTTCACAAAATCCACTACCATCTGACCTTCTGCATTCCCACCATACCTATCCATCACTTCCTCATCCCCTATGTTCCCTTCACCAACATGCCCATTGAAATCCACTCCAATCACCACTCTCTCACCCTTGGGTTCACTCACCACCACTTCATCCAACTCACTCCAAAATTTGTCTTTCTCATCCATCGCACACCCAACTTGCGGAACATATGCACTAACAACATTCATCATTACACCATAAGTTTCCAGCTTCATAAATATCACACTATCCGACACTCTTTTCACCGCCATAACACTCTTGGCATACCATTGTTTCAAGATAACCCCTATCCCATTTCTCCTCCCATCCTCACCATGATAGAACAATTTGAAGCCGCCTCCGATACATATGGCCTTACTCCCCTTCCATCTGGTCTCGTGCATGCACAGTATATCAACCTTCCTTCTCTCCATCATATCAACTAGCTTTCTCCCTGTACCTGTCATACTGCCAACATTCAAAGTTCCTACCCTCACTACCACACTCCTAACCTTCCTCCTCTCTTCCTGCCTTTGGGCATGCCTTCCCCCTCTTCTTTTCCTTTGGCCAACAGTAGCCCAATGTCTGCCAGCACCCTATTAGCTAACAGTACTGGTGGCAGTCGTTGTTAACCCGGGCCTTGACCAATCCGGTATGGAAATCTGTATTGTTCTCTGCATATGTCGTTTGGCAAAAGTTTTACATCAGATGCCCTTCCTGAACTAACCCTCCCCATTTATCCAGGCTTGGGACCAGCACAAAGAAATGCACTGGCTTGTGCATCCCCATTGGCTAGGTTATAGGAAGAATTTATTATTAATTGCAAGAAATGTGCTAATGTAACTTAAGGGATGTGCTATTCAGCTGTCTCGAGTATGTTTTCATTTTGTACTTATTTTAAATGAGTGGTAGTTGTATGAACTACCCAAGCACTGTATCCTGTAGTGGGAGGAGGAGGGAGACTAGTGTGAATGCAGCGGGAGGGGGTTGTGTTACCCTGAAAAAACAAAGCAGTTTTATTAACACTTTATGACATCTAATGTGAGTGCATTTCATTTAATCCAATGTCAGAATAAGTGGCACTTGACACATTCATAAAACCAGCTTATCTTTTTTATATTTCACTAATTTCAACGTCAATAATGGCATGTCTGACCTGCACTCATTAAACTGACACTGAATGTACTGCATATCATTCAACAGAGCTGAGTCATGAGCTAAACCTTCTGTTGGGAGAATTGTACCTTTAGGTAAGGGCTTACTAGAGCATAGAATCAAGAGATATATCTGCTGCCAAACAAGGGTGTTGCTTGCACATGCAATTGAAGTAAAGGTCTGAGCCAGTTTTAACTGCTATGTGTATGTTTAGGGCATTGAGGGTAAATTGACTAAGAACAATGGAAAGTAATCAAAGTAGGGAATTTCAGGTTGTTTGTAATTGACCAGCGACACCAAGTACTTTTTATTCTACAAGGACAATTCAGCAGGATGATACGCAGTGATATTTCTTCATCCTACATTGATTTCATTCATTGCGACCTGAGACTAGGGATTATGGTGACTTGTTTTAGTTTTCTGCACACTTTTTTTTTCTCTGATTCTTACAGCATTCAGAGTTTTAACATTCCCGGGACTGGTGTACTGCTTGTTTCAGTTGGTTTAGTTGTAGGGGTGAGGGCGGCAGTTGGGAATTCTGTCAGCATAAGCAAGGATTCAGAAGTCATGACACAAAATGCTTGTGCATTGTGGTGTAACTTGTGATGTAGGGTTGTTAACTTTACTGTGGTAATTGTACCTTAAGTAGTTGTCAGTTCCAGTATGAAATAAGGAGGGGCTAGAGAGAAATGCCAGTGGTGTCCACTAGGATTCTGTGTTGGGACCTCTGCTGTTTGGCATCTACTTTTCTGAAGTAAAACCAATACCAAAGGGCTCTGACAGACTGAGTTTGCAGTGACTGCCAGCTAGGAGCAGTCATTGAATCTCCAAATGATTTAGCCATCCTACAGGAAGGTTTGGCCCATATAAGTAACTGGTTCTAAAGTCATAGACTAAAACTTAATGCCAAAAAAATGCATCATTGTATCCTTTGGGAAGTCATCTACCCTGGGGAACTAAATACCACTATTTCAATCCAGAAGGAACCAGCACGCAATAGGAGCAATAATACGTCCTGTTTATTGAAGGAAACTACACACAACAGTGAAAATAAAAACTTAGAAACGAAACAATCTTGTAACTACAAACGGATCAAGCGCTTTCATCCACCAACATGTGGACTTCATCAGAATCAATTAAAAAGTTTAATTAAACCTATTTAAACACTTTTTTGGTGCCATTTCTGGTATTCCATTTAAAGAAATAGCTCTCAAAAACAGTCAATGTTTACTTAAGAAATTCATTTGTTGACCATTGCATTTTAAATATAATGTGTGCTCGCTACAAATTTTGTACTGTCAAAATACTTAAATATCGTATTGTTCTATTTTCATAATATAATTACTCTTTTGAATGTGCTGTCATGGATTTATCTTCTGTATAATAGTCTATCTGACATTCCGTTCACTAAAATAACATGAATACATCCGCTCATAGACTTATGCTGTTAATCATGAATCTAATTTTTATATATGAAGTAATACAATAATACATTAATAAGTATCCATAGAAATATTCGTAAAAATATTGTTAAAAATAGTTGTTTTAAAAATTATGATAAAAATAATTAACTTTTATACATTAATAAATATATAAATAAGTATATATGATTTAATACACATGTAATAAATACTTCAAAAAAACCTATATTAAATTGATGAATAAAAAATATTGCTTGTGCTGCACCAATAATATGAATTCTATACTCTACTGAACCATGTTATAACTGATTTTATATAAAATGCATACAAAACGATGAATGAATGAATAAATTAAAAATAATAATATGAAAATATAAAAATATAAACTGCATGAATCATCACATAATAAATGCCATTATCATAAAAATACCATTAAAACATGATACATAATAATAAAATGTTACTGTTCCACCTAATTTGATCTGGATACTCGATTATTCAAGAACTCTATATAAGCTTATCCTATTCTTCTATTTGTAAAAAAGGCATAGGCTGCCCTATTTCTGTAGTTGCTAACTTTCTCACTGATTGTTTTCTGTTTGGCGACTGCTGCTCCTCCTGGAAGGTGTAACCTGCTCTGTTCGCCCTTTGGGCTCACTCCACACCCCTACCCTGCCCTCAAATTCCACCCCCCACTACCTGTACTTTTATACATCCCCTTACTACTCCCCACCAACACCTCTCCAATCACAGTACATGTAAGCCAAACCCTACCCACCTGTAGATCTACATTACCCCAAACATCCACCCCTCCTACAATGCTTTACATAACATCTCTCCCTATAACCCCATTTGCCCTACTAATCTCTCTCTCTCTCTCTCTTCTCTTTCCTATCTCACACTTTTTCCCAACCCTTGTCATAACTCTCACACACACTCTACTACATGTTACCATCAACCTCACTTCCCATCCTACTCATCCATCTCTCACATGAACTCTTTACATCTAACCCAATCTAACTGCTCCCAACCCAACCCCCCTGTACTCCCCTCTTAAATGTGATACCAGAAAATCACTATTCTCACACAACCCAAGCTACCTTTGCCCAACACACTGCCTCACTCTTCTACTCCACCACATCTCTCTCTCAAACTAGCCGGCGACATCCACCCCAGCCCTGGACTCATCTCTAACATCAATCCCACCAAACCCTCCACTCAACCTGCCTTACAACACTTAACGCACAAAGCCTAAAAAACAAAATCCCTAACCTCCATGCCTGGCTCTCCCAAAACCACCCCGGCATTACCGCTGTTTCTGAAACCTGTCTGAAAACCTATATAAAAGATAGCGAAATTCTACCACCAGGTTTCCAAATCATTTGAAATGACAGAAACCACAAAAAAGGAGGTGGAGTAGCAATAATCTACCCCACCTCCCATACCATAACTCCCTACTCCAATAAAATACCAGCCTTTGCCAACGCTGAAATTATAATAGGTTTACTAAAAATAAACAACCACAAGTCCATATGTATCACTGCTCTCTATATTCCCCCTGGCGATAATATCAAAACTCTTGAAAACATCCTGTCCTGGTTCTCCTTCAGTATAAAAAATGAAACCTATATACTTGGTGATACCAACATCAACTGGAATACTATTAATTCTGAAGCCCCGTCCCACACAATCAACCTGTACAATTTCTCCCAACTAATGCAATCTCCAGCCAGACCAAATAAAGAGGGTACCTCTGGTACCATCATTGACTGGATGCTAACAGCTCACCCAAATCTTATCACCAAAGCCAGAACATTACCTGATCCTCTCAGTGATCACCTACCAGCCTTCGCTGACCGTCTCCCATCTCCACTGCATAAACAACACCACTACATCCAAACCCACAACCTGTCCTTTTTCAATCCTCTAACTTTCTCCGAATGCTTAAAGAATACTGACTAGTCCCATCTAAAAACCCTTCCTCTAGATGATGCCGCTTCCTACTTTAACCACTCATTCCTAACTCTTCTCAATCAGCAAGCCTCCCCCTGAACCAAACACATCAAAACCAATCTCTGCCCATGGTTATTAAAAGATACTAAACTAGCATTGCACCAAAGGGGCAAAAAAATGGAAACAATATCAAAAACCCTAATATCCTCTTAGAGTATAAGCAACTACAAAACTCTGCAAAAAAACCCTAATAATTAAAGAACACAAAGCCCACTACTCCAAACTGTAGTCCTTGCACTCAACAAATCCCAAAAAATTCTGGGACTCCATCTCATCCATGCTGCATCCTGGTAACAAAGAAAACCCCTGCCCAGACCCCATCCTCTCCAACCTTGAAACAGCCAGCCAGTTTAGCTCATTCTTCATAGACTGCATAACTAAACTAACAGCCTCCTTCCCACCCCCTCTTCCACCACCACCACCCCCTCCTGCCCCAACCACCACCCCATTCATCATCCTTCCTCCACATCCTTCTGCGTCAAGCCCATCCCACAAACACTATAAAAAGACTTCTCCTCAAACTCAAACCCTGTTGCAATGCACCCGACAACCTTCCATCCACCTTCCTCAAACAATCTGCACACAGCATTGCCTATCCCATCTCTATTCTTATAAATAGATCCATACAAGAATCATACATCCCTTCTATCGGGTGCCATGCTTACATCATCCCCCTCCACAAAGGTGGCAAAAATACTGATACCACCAACTTCAGGCCTATTGCCATCCTTTCCCCTCTTTCTAAAATACTAGAGAAAACAATACAAGCACAACTCATGGCACACCTAACACTAAATAATTTCCTCTCCCCTAACCAACATAGCTTCCGCCAGAGCACCATGACTGCCCTTTTTTCCTTTCTTGTAAACCATAAACCTCGAACGTGACTCAGGCAAGTTCGTATCCATACTATTCCTAGATCTGTCAAAGGCCTTTGACACCATCTCACACACCCTACTTATATATATCCCAGCTTTCCACCCTACACCTCTCTCCCACCACCATCACCTGGTTTTCCAGCTACTTGTCCAACTGCCAACAAGCTGTTCAATAGAAAACTTCAACCTCCCCCTTCCTTCCCACACCCACAGGTGTCCTACAAGGTTCTGTTCTTGGCCCTCTTCTCTTCAACCTATTCATTAACAACTTTCACCAATCCATCCCAGGCTCATGTATCATCCAATATGCAGATGACTCAACAATCATCTGCTCAGCCTTCTCCCCTCCGAGCTCCTAGCAAAAACCCAACTAGCCTTCTCCAAAACAGAAACCTGGATGCAGTCTAACCATCTGGCACTAAATGCAAATAAAACCAAACAAATGTTTTTTTCCCCTACTAAAAAACTCCATTGACAAATCCATATTCACCATATAGAGCCAAAACAACACCCTCCTTGAAATTGTTCCCAACACCAAGCTTTATTATTGATGAAGAACTAAAATTTGACACCCACATCTGCTCCGCAGTCAAGAAAACCTACCAAAAGTTAGGTCTCCTCTACAGGCACAACCACTTCCTAAGTCCCTCTACCCGTCAAACTCTTGCAGCCACCTTCCTATTCCCCTCCCTTATGTATGGTGCCCCTCTTTCATCAGTTTCCATCTTGGCCTTCAGTCCAAACTTGAATCCTGCTACCACAAGATCTCCAAATTTGCAACCAGTTAAAAAAAAAACTCATCCCACCACTGCCACTCCCTCCTCACCCTCAAGAGGCTTGAACTACCCAACTACCTCAGTTACCTACAACTCACCATTGCCAACAAGATCATCTTTAAACATGCCAACTGCCCTAGCTCTCGCTACTTCCTTAAAATCTTACATTCCCAACCGCTCACTCCAAAAACCAAAATCTCCTTCTGGTCCACAAACCTGCATGACCTCCTGGCCATCTACTGCTGTCCCACTCCTTAGCTAAACAGTGGAACTCTCACCCCACACACCTACACAACCTACCTAACCATACAAATTTCAAACCTCAGCTACTCTCTCATCTTTCTTCCAAATGGGAATGACCGTGCCATGCTCCAACTTAACCCCCCCCCCCCCATTCCACCTTGCACTGACTCATCCAACTACCTATACTTTTACTTCATCCCACCCAAAACAATCCTTCCCCTACCAAAAACTAATTTTCTCTCTAATATCTATGGTACTATACTCTCCAGTCTTAAATATACTATTACCCCCTCCATGCATAATATTTTCCTAACCTACTAATGGCTAGTAGCTGTATATTTTGAAATGTTAAACCTACAATTGAGTTTATAACAAAAATATTCACTTTATGTAAATGTTGAAATTTCTGTATTGAATTATGTCTTTTCATTTTTGTAACATTGTGACAAGCCAATTGCAAATATCATGGAGCTTATCTGTAAATATTTAATTAGCTGTATGAACTATGTCCTTTTATAACATATGAAATGTAACTTGCAATTATTGTGGAGCTTTTCTCCCCGGGCCTCCACTGAAAATGGGCTCCTCTTGCCCCAGTGGACTTCCCCGGTCATCAGACTTAAATAAATAAAATAAATAAATCAGCAAGTCAAATGGCGTCAAAAATACTCAGGCTATGATCTAAACCTCTTCTGCAACATCAACGGATTGGTTTGGAGTGACAGCTTTATCTTGCAGAAAATACTGCTGATCTGAACAGACTTCCCATCCATGTAAAGCAAAGCTCATCCCTCTCCATATTCCAGTGCAGCTTGAATCATAGGTTCATAGGTGTTTACTAGGCTAATGACCACAAGAGCCTTTTTAAACCTAGCCACTTATCCCAAATCTCTTACAAGTTCTGAAACCCTTGATAAGTGTAAGCATAGGCCTGGGAGATGAACCATTTATAGGTTACCTGTGTCCATTAGAGACTTCTTTTTCTTTCAGCTGTTCCCATTAGGGGTTGCCACAGCAGATCATCTGTTTCCATTTCTTCCTGTCCTCTACATCTTGCTCTGTCACATCAACCACCTGCATGTCCTCTCTCACCACATCCATAAACCTTATCTTAGGCCTTCCTCTTTTCCTCTTACCAGGCAACTTCATCATTAGCATCCTTTTCCCAATATACCCAGCATCCCTCCTCAGCACATGTCCAAACCAACGTGTCCATTAGAGACATAGGTGCCAAACCAGGGATGAATTTCCAGTTTCCCATCCAATTGTCCAAGTTGGTTCAAATCTTATCTGAGCGGTAGACAACAGACTGTACTGTGGCAGAACAAACTATCTTTCCTTCTACCTATCACCCTTGGGGTCCCTCATGGTTGTATATTAGGACCCCTGTTATTTTCTATATTTATTAATGACCTGTACACAGTCACCTAACAGCCACGTGCATTCAATATGCGAATGACTCCACTTTGATTTGCTCTGCCACCTCCCCTTTAAGTTTGCAGACTCTATCCCAAAATGTTTTTAATACTGTCTAAAATTGGCTGTGTAATCGACGTCTCCTATAAAATCCTAACAAAACAAAACTGCTGCTTTTCTCCCCCACTCGTAAAGCCTCCGCTCCAACCTTTACTATAAAATCTAACAATGGTACTGTCATTATCCCAGATCCCTGTACCAAACTCTTAGGTGTAACAGTTGATAATAACCTTGTTTGATATGCATATTAATCAAACTATTAAAAAAGTTAATAAAAAACTTGGCTCACTATACAAGATCAAACCTTTCCTCACTCCACTAGCTAGGACTGTAATTGCCCGTACCTATTTACTTACCACCCTCCTTTATGCATCCCCTCTCTCCACAAACTTGAGTAAGTCTGACCTTAATAAACTTTCTAGCTACTTTAATCATATTGCTAGATTTGCCACTGGAGCAGCATACATAACACACCATTGTCTGAACCTAAAGAATTTAGGATGGCTAGAGTTGCCTATTCAACTTCAGTACAATCAGCTAATACTAACACATACAATTCTCTACCAACCTGAAAACACATTCATACTTACAAAAATGATCAACCCTTACAGCAACCTCAAGACACTCATCCAACAAATTACTAGCCCAAACCCTCAAAAGCAACAACTCATCTGGAGACTCTGTATGCCAACTCTGTTGGCAAAATATGGAACTCATTTCCTGCTAAGCTAACTTCAGAACCTGTTCTAACCCAATTCAAAAAAAATCTAAAAGAGTACTTTAAAGGCAATGGCTATGTCCCTGCTGTAATCCTGACTAACTCTGGCAATATAAACATGCGTGAAAGAGGTCTTTTGCCCCCCCCCCCCACATTGCTTCCTAATTGGTAATCTATAACGTATCAGATTTATTTATGACAGAATGAATGATTTTTACTCTATGTATTGTATTTATAACAGTGCTTTAACTTATTTAATGTAACGGTTTTTCTTTGTGTATGTATGGAGCTTTTCTCCCCGGGGCTCTGCTGAAAATGGAGAGGTATCCAGTCAAACTATCCCGGTCAACAAATGTAAAATAAATAAATAAAGTTGCACTTGAATTGGGTTAGGGAGGAACTCTGCTTCATATGGATGGGAGCCTGTGCCATACACAGGGTAGTTTCTGAGATATGTACTAGCAGGTCCTATTTATATCAGAGGCAAGGTTTAAGTCTTTTGAATGAGTAATTCTGGTGCTGTTTGTTTTGTGGGTATGCAGGAAGTCCATCAGAGTGGAGTCTGACAATGCCCTGTATGCCAGGCATAGATCTCCCTTCAAAAGCCTGTAGGAGACAGAATACAGGGATAGGGCCTTGAGACAGTCTGCATAGGACATTTTACTTATGCCCTGTAGTCTTTTAGTGAGGAACCTCTGTGGACATTCCAATTGTGGGATATGCCTGGTTAGGTACATACCAAAGGGGGCATTGTACTCAGTGATAGGCCTGATGAATGCCGAATACAGTGGAACAATGACTTCCTTGGATTAGATGCTATACCTTTGTTTATAAGTTGCACAACATAGAATGATTTCCTTACCACTGTGGACACGTGATGGTCAAAGGCTAGAGTACTATATGTATATGTCCCTATGTTCCTGACTACTAGGTCAGCTCTAAGGGGTGTGTGGTCAATATGATAGTTACTATGGATGGATGGCTTCCCAAAGGATACTATTATGCATTTCTTGGCATTTAGTTTTAGTCCATGGCTCTGACACCAGTTGTTTGTCTGTGTCAGCCCCTCCTAGAGAACATTTGTGTCAGTGTGAGATTAAGTGACAGCTCCTAATTTGCAATCATCTTCAAATTTAGTCAGCCAGAGACCACTGACATTGGCCTTGACTTCTGAGAAGTAAATGCCAAAAAGGAGCGGTCCAAGGACTGATCCCTGAGGACTCCATTTGTGACTGGCCTCTTTGCAGAGGTGGACTGCCCAGTTCTAACTTCCTGGGTCCTGTTCTGTGAGCCAGTTGGCTATCCACAGGGTGATAATACAGGTTTGTACTTAACCTCTTGAGTTTGTCAACAATGCCCGAGTGGGGTATTATGTCAAATGTAAACCAAACAAAACAGAGCCAGCATACAGCAAACAGTGAAATGCTATACCTTTATTTGGTAATAACCAAAAAATTCACAGACCGGTTTCGGCAGGATCAATACACAGCCTTCATCAGTGTAAAGTGAAAATAGACTGTAAAACAAACCAAAATATATACAACCATCTACAATGTGATTGGTAGATTCAGAATTGCTCATTCAGACCTGGTGGGAGCATACCACCCAATTTCACAATCCATTTTTTCTCTTTTGTGTTTAGGATAGAATGCCATCCTGTCTTGTTGCCCATATTTCCTCTAATAATATCTATGATCATAAAGGAAAAATTAGCAGAACGGTGTGTTAGGTGATGTTTGTATAGTGCATTATTGACTCTTTTATGTTTAATGTTACTAATGTGTTCAGATATTCTCATCCTCATGGGTCTAGAAGTTTGGCCCACATAAAATGAGCCACAAGAACATGTAGCCATATAAATCACCCATTTGCTGCTGCAATTCCCAAAAAACTTAAGATTGTATACTGTTGAACAATTCCGACTGGAAAATTGTTTGGATTGTATCATTCTGATGCAATTGGTACAGTGACCACAAGGGTAACAGCCTATAAGTGGTTCACCAGTCAGGGTGGTCTGAAATGATTGGGGATGCTGGGAAGTGATATTGTGTTTGAAATGATTGAAGCAAGAACCCAAATTTTTTCCCTTTCCGAAATGAGAATAAACAATGGTCGGGGATGATGTTGACAACATCATGATCATATTGTAAAATATTCCAGTGTCTGTTCACTGCTTGTATAAGTTTATCAGAATTCCGAGCATATGTAGTGATGAACCTGAGCAGAGCAGAATTACTTTTGGAGCGGGGTTGATAACTTAAAAAGTCTTGTCTATCTGATGAACTAACCAAATTCCTGGCACTGGAGACATATCCCATGCCATACCCCCTGGATCTGAATCTATTGGTGAGATCCTTACTGTGTATTTGAAAAGTGGATTCATTGGAACAAATCCGTTTAATACGGATAAATTGAGATTTGGGGATATTCCGGGCAACATGTGGAGGATGGAAACTAGAAGCATGTAGTATTGTATTATATTCAGGATGTTTCCTGTATACTTCAGTGCCTAAGGTATTATCAGGGAGTTTGGTGATGAGAACATCAAGAAAAGTGATAGAATGTTTGTCATAATGGACAGTAAATTCTAAGCCCCAGGTATTGTTATTTAGATAGTTAATAAACTGATGCAATCCGCAAACGTCACCTTTCCATACTAACCAACAGTCATCTAGGTAGCGTCTCCAGATGTCCATATGTTCAAGATAAATGTTATTGATAGAATCATATATGATGTTATTTTCAACATATGCCATGAAAAGGTCAGCATAAATGGGGGCAAATGAAGCCCCCATAGCAGTACCCTTGGTTTGCCAATAACACTTGTTTTGGTAAAAGAAGACATTACTGGTGAGGACATGTCTAGCTAATTCCACCAAAAAGGAATTAAAGTGGGGTTGATATAGACCAGCCTTGTCTAACCAATAGGCCAAAGCTTCTAAACCTGCCTGATGATGGATATTTGTGTATAAAGCACAAACATCAAGGGTACACATCAACCAGTCCTCTTCAAGCTGCCGGGCAGACCCATTGTTTCTGGACGTGGCTATATTTCTGAACCACTTTCCATATTTCTTACTCAACATCTTAAACCCCTTCTAGGTTCTATACGCTCCAGATTACGATACCACAAACTTTTTGCAAATCATTTCTGATAGTCAGCTTGAAGAGGACTGGTTGATGTGTACCCTTGATGTTTGTGCTTTATACACAAATATCCCTCATCTAGTTTCCATCCTCCACATGTTGCCCGGAATATCCCCAAATCTCAATTTATCCGTATTAAACGGATTTGTTCCAATGAATCCACTTTTCAAATACACAGTAAGGATCTCACCAACAGATTCAGATCCAGGGGGTATGGCATGGGATATGTCTCCAGTGCCAGGAATTTGGTTAGTTCATCAGATAGACAAGACTTTTTAAGTTATCAACCCCGCTCCAAAAGTAATTCTGCTCCGCTCAAGTTCATCACTACATATGCTCGGAATTCTGATAAACTTATACAAGCAGTGAACAGACACTGGAATATTTTACAATATGATCATGATGTTGTCAACATCATCCCCGACCATTGTTTATTCTCATTTCGGAAAGGGAAAAATTTGGGTTCTTGCTTCAATCATTTCAAACACAATATCACTTCCCAGCATCCCCAATCATTTCAGACCACCCTGACTGGTGAACCAATTATCGGCTGTTACCCTTGTGGTCACTGTACCAATTGCATCAGAATGATACAATCCAATTTTCCAGTCGGAATTGTTCAACAGTATACGATCTTAAGTTTTTTGGGAATTGCAGCAGCAAATGGGTGATTTATATGGCTACATGTTCTTGTGGCTCATTTTATGTGGGCCAAACTTCTAGACCCATGAGGATGAGAATATCTGAACACATTAGTAACATTAAACATAAAAGAGTCAATAATGCACTATACAAACATCACCTAACACACCGTTTTGCTAATTTTTCCTTTATGATCATAGATATTATTAGAGGAAATATGGGCAACAAGACAGGATGGCATTCTATCCTAAACACAAAAGAGAAAAAATGGATTGTGAAATTGGGTGGTATGTTCCCACCAGGTCTGAATGAGCAATTTTGAATCTACCAGTCACATTGTAGATGGTTGTATATATTTTGGTTTGTTTTACAGTCTATTTTCACTTTACACTGATGAAGGCTGTGTATTGATCCGGCTGAAACCGGTCTGTGAATTTTTTGGTTATTACCAAATAAAGGTATAGGATTTCACTGTTTGCTGTATGCTGGCTCTGTTTTGTTTGGTTTACAATTGTTCCTTGAGCCGTGCATTTCCACCGTGCAGGAGAACTTTTTTTGGTATTATGTCAAATGCCATGGCCAGGTCAAGGTAGGCAGTGTGAACGCTTTTGCCCTCATCCATTGCTTTGGTGACCATGTCAAAGAAGTCCACCAGGTTGAGTAAGCATGATCTGCCGTTAACGGAATCAAACTGGGTTGGGTCAGTGTCTGGAGGTTTACTGATAATTCTTTCCATGGCTTTACATACAAGACTAGTGAGACTTATGGGTCTGTAGTTTCCAGGGTCTGTAGATGGCCCAAATTTGTGCAGAGGGATGACTGTTGCTGTTCTCCATTCATGAGGCACGAAGCCTGTTTGGAGGCAACAGTTAAATAGTAATTCCAGAGGCCCTGATAGGTCATGTTTCATGCTATTTAATAAGGCATCCTGAGATATTTTCTGGGCCCATTGATACAGTGTTCTTGGTCTTAGAGCATTAAGGGCTTGTTCCCTTGTGATAGTTGAGGGAGTTGTATTTGATGATATTTCCTGAGGGAAGGTTGAGGGGGAGAGAGGGGTAAAGTTGGAGCTGAGTTTATCAGTCAGGAGGTTTGCTATGTCATCTGGCCCAGTATATGTGGCTGCATTTACAATGAGCTCTGCACACACTTGTGTACTGCCTTTGAGGTTGTGGACATAGCTAAAGAATGCTTTGTGGTTGTCCATGGCCTGGGAGGCCAAACGTACCACAAATTTCACTTTGGTAGATTTTATTTGGCTTCTGAGTTCTTTGTTTAGTTTGATGAGAGTGCTTTTATCCTGTTGGGTGCTGCATCTCCTAATTTTTGCCATGATTTTCTTTCTCCTGTTATACATCCTCTTGATTTTGTGGTTCCACTAGGGTGGCTTGTTTTTTGAGCTCTTTCTGTATTTCTTCCTAGTGGGTACAGCTGCCTCTACGCAGCTATTAACATGCTTGTACATGATTTCTGTGAACAGTTTTGCATAGGCAGCAGTGTTTATGGGAGCTTGACATTTTGCCAGGTTCTCACTTAATAGCAGGAGGTTAGCCTTAGAATAGTTCCTGAATATTCCAGGTTTAGCTGGGGGTCCAGGTTTTATTTTTACTTCAAAGGAGACCATTTTGTGGCCTGACCTTACCAGGGAAGGCATTACAGTAGGGGGTGTGCAACACTCTCCCATATTAGTGAGGACCAGATACAGTATGGTTGCACCCCTGGTTGTATTGACTATCTGGTCTAGGGAGTTTGTGTTTACAAAATCCAGGAATCTCTGTGCATGTATGTTTAGTGTTGTATAGGATTCCCAGTTAATAGTGTGGTAATTAAAGTCACCCATGAATATGGTATTGAGTTGGATGGTTAGTGTTTCTAATAAGTTTAAATACACGGTGTGTGTTTCCTAGGTCATAGAGGGGGACCTATAGTTTGTAAGGGAGTGGTATTGGATTTTGTCTATGGGGATTTGAACATGTAGCAGCTCAAGTGCATTGTCCTATTTGACCAGCCTTTTTGATGTAGACACACCTCCACCTTTAGTCCCTGCCTGTGAAGTAGCTGGCCTAAATGTGTGAAACACATTATAACCTTGCACTATTGGTGCACTCTCCACGGCTTTAAACCATGTCTCAGTGACCACATAGACATCAGCATTCTCAAGGGTAAACAGAGCTTCTAGGGAGTGGAGTTTTTTGTTTAGACTCCTAGCATTGAGCAGTAATATCTTTAGATTTTCTTGGTTTTGATTTGCTATGTCAGAAGTACTTCCAGTTTGGCATTGCCAAAACAGGCACTATGGGGGAAGACAATGTTTTAACTAATATTTGAAAGCCTGGGGGGAGAGAGGCACAGACTATCCCTCGCAAAGCAGCGTGGTCTGTTGACCATCTGCTTCCATGCTGACAAATATTGCACCCCCTTAGAATGACACCAGAAACTATTTTTATCTTTGGATGGGAAACAGAAAATGTATCCAAGGACTACCTCATGTACAACTAATGGACAGAGGCAGCTCCTAAGTGCTTTATCCCTTGCATGAGTTCCCATAAAATTATTTATGGTATGATCCCAGTTATTCACACTAGTGATAATATAAGCCAGTCTAACTCCAAATGAGACACAAAAAGGGAAATTAGCTGGGCTTGAAATGACCTGCAAGGGCAGTTAGCCAGTACTTATGGAACCTATCTTACTAATGCATTTTGTGCTGTAGTTTGACATGTTCTTCCTTGTGGAAAATATAGTAGATACAGTACAAGATGAAAGGTTATCAGTACCACTTTTGTAACACATACAAAGACGCTTTGTAGAATTCTTTGCTACCTCTGATCAGTTTTCAGTTATGCCATACGCAGTAAATATTATACACACAGTGCTACATCAACAGATTACATGTAGTGACAACATATAGCTTCTGTCAATGTTTTTTGTACAGCAGCTCCATGTAACATTATTTTCATTAGTAATTATTTTCAATGCTCACATTGACTGAACTGTCACGTTTTGACCCATCCCTTTAAGCCAAACCACTGACAGTTTCACCTGGAATTGAATTGTGTGATCCATTTTAAATTGTGAGAATGTCAGTCGGCGGTATGCAGGAGGGTGAGACTTAGCTTGCCATATTTTGGCATTTGCCTTCATTTTTGTCATCATAGGCATAGTGTTTACAGTATCAGTTATTGAGTTATACCTCTGATTTGTGCCACTGTGCAGTTTTGTCAATTGTTGCTCAGGTGAAATGGTCTAGCAACTGAGGGAGAGGATCTAGTCAAACATTTTAGTATCCGTTACAGCTCAGTATTCGTTCAGTTTTTAATATTTATGCCTATTCTATTGATTAGGCTTGAAAGAATGCTCTAGGCGAAGTGGCTCGCAAATTCCACATGCAGGGGCCTTTTACCCATCTTAACTAATATAATCTACTCTAAGATCCCACAACCGTAGGGTAACAAAACTTTTTTGCAAACTTATTTGATGGAAAGAGCTTTTACAGTACCCACTGACTGAGTAACTAATACAGTATACAAACAAAATCCCCATTTCCTATCTCATCCAAGACAGTCTAGTAAACTTCTTGATGAATTAATGCTTTCTGAATACAAATTCTTAGATGGTAAGATATCATAGGTTGAGCCTTCCTAGTCAGAAGATTGATGTAGCTTTGATCTAAACAATAGCAATGTATCTGAACTGCTGTGTAAAACGGTGTACAAGTAAAGGTCTCTGTTGATTTCTTTGCAAATATCAGTGAAAGTGAAAAAGTAAAAAGGACAGTGTAATGCATTCTTGTTTTTGTTTTCAGGGTCTGGAATGTTATTGGCCACCTGGCAGTCTGCAGGGGCCCCCACAGCCCCATCTGTGGTTGCAGCCCAGTTTACCAGTGAAGGTAACACCCTATCTGGAGTCGACATTGAGCTGGCAAGCAGTAGCTACAGAATGTCCCTTGTAAAGAAGAGATTTGCTGCAGGTAAGCCACTTTTATTGTAGTCATCTTCTACCAAGAGATATTTTTGTACTAAGGAAGTATATATGGCTACTGCGTTTATGTAACTACTGAAAATAAAGGTAACATATACTTGAATCACCCAAAAAAATTATTATGTATTACTCTTGCATTCAGTCACAGAAGGCATGGACACTTTGTTTTAGCAGACTGGCTTATAAGGAGTTGCCTGTGGAAGTTAATTAAGGTTTAGCTGGTGACCCGTTACAAATCTTAGTCTATTCACTAAATACTTAGGAGTACTCTGCCACTGTCATCCATTGTCATCCATGGCTACATTATTAGAAGACCAGTACACTGCATGTGTTTTTTTTGGTTTAATAAATGTGATATCCATAATGCCTATGAGTTGGTGGAATAATGTAACATCAGTGGAAGGGTTAATTGTTTAACGGTGTGGCAAGCAGCATCTTCCCAATACACTTAGCACTTTGTAATGCCTGACTGACATTGCAGGAGGGTCTGAGATGCCAAAGTAAATTGCAGCACAGAACTGTGGATCTCCAGCTAGGTCTTGTTGTGGAAAACTTGCTTACTCTGTTCCACTGTGTTTTTTAGAGGATTGCTTGTTTGTGTGTGGGAGTATCGGCTATTTTAGAAGAGGACTGACCCAGCAGAAGTACTAATTGTTCTTGGTGGTTGTTTCTGCCTGCCATAACAGTGACTGGGTATTTGGAAACATATTAGTACACTCTGTTGTGCATCACACCCACATAAACACACTAACGCATATACCTAATGTAGGTGTTGTTAAAGCTCTGTGTAGGCCTCAGACAACCTGAGATGAGTTAGCTGCTTTGGTTGCTAAAAAGGGCTGGCTAGGAAAATCAATGTCAGCTCACCCAACATGGTGGAAGGGAGTCTCCTATATCAATAATTGTGATGTAGTGCTGAGTGAAGCTGGTGAAGATGAGGAATGGCAAGATACAGTTGAGAATTTGATCTGAATGTTACATGCTAACAAGTCAGGAAATTCTCCAGAGCTTGGGGAATGCCAGTAAACTAACATCACTTATGATCACTGGCCACTGCATGGGCAGGAATTGTTAGGTAGGGACCATCCCATCGTAATGATGCTCTGCCTCCATACCAGACTTTCACTTCAGTAGGGAATAAATGGACCAGCTATTTGTGTCTCCCAGACCACAGAACAAATCGACTGTAGGTGTTTTGCCAGAATCTAGGAATACGGTCTATATTAGAACATCAAAGTTTCAAAACTTCGAATGTTCTAATATCGACCGCTATTCAGCGAAAGCTGAAAATATCGAAGCAACAGAAAACTGAATTTTTTCCTAGGGAAAGAATTTGGTTGTCCGTTTCTGTTGCTTTGGTATTTTCAGCGCTGTGGTGGAAAGTTACGGGTCGGGTTCAGTTAAGTGTGCAATTGAGTGCGGGTTAGGTTAGTTAGGGTTAGGTATGTGTGCGATTGTGTGGACGTGAGGGTTAGGGTGGGTTAGGTGAGTTAGGGTTAGGGCGCGGGTCAGGTAAGTGTGCGATTGTGTGGATGTGAGGGTTAGGGCAGGGTAGGTGAGTTAGGGTTAGGGCGCGGGTGAGGTGAGTGTGCGATAGTGACAGACCTTAGGGTTAGGGTTTGGGTTAAGGTAAGTGGATAGTTAGTGGTGTTTGTATAGTTTAGTGTAGGGTTAGGTGTAAGATTTTAGGTGTATGTGTGTGGATTGCTGTTTGTTTGGTGTGCTTGTGTTGTGTGTATGGATTAAATAGGCTGGATCTTACCTCCTGAGAAGCAATGGGGTGATAAGATCATAGCCATTGGATGTTGGGATACTTTAAAAAAAAAAAAACAGTGGGGGTCCTACTAATGGTTCTAAAAAGCATTGGTTACAATGTACATCACAGACACACACACACTCACACACACACACACACACACACACACACACACACACACACACACACAATCCAGCAGCTTAATATTTACTGTAGAGAGTATTGATGAGAAAAAGGGTCCAGCTCATGGATCTTCAATCTTATGGCAGGTAAGTCATTTGTTACTGTACTGCTTAAAATCGTACACTTTTCACAGCAATAAAAAATAATTTATAGGTTAACATGGGCCTTTAGTTTACAATTATTACTGTTAAGAACACCACATTTAACTATTACATTTAAGTAAAATGCATTTTATTTATTTGTGAGCAAGGCCGGTGAACTGATCCAAATTAGACCCTCAGTCTTCCATAAACTGGGGCATGCACCACACTTAAATTACAAACATAGAAGAGTAGAATGCTGTAAACAGCAACAAGTAACTACATTATAGTATGTAAGTAAAAAGTCATATAGTTGATTCCATCAGAAGAAATTGTGGAAACAGCCTAATAACATTTGCTGTTATCTCTCTTTTCAAGTTACAGTTAAATGTCTTTTTAGCTGGCATTTGTTTAGGTTTATGCTAACATTCCAGGACTGTTCATTAAACTTTGTGATTTTCGCATGGTGAATAACAGCACCGTGCATTGCCTAGGAGGAAATCCAAAGGTGATTTTGAGAGGAATCTGAAAAAAGTCCCCTTACATTTACTTTGAGTTGAGAGCATTACACAGCCGTTGGGTAGTATCTGTCTCTAGTCATAATCTTATATAGTGCAATATTACTTAGCAGGAATTACAGAAAGTGAATAAATCAATAAGAAACAGTTCATTGCCTTTTTGTATCCCTCACTGTAACAGTGCCAGTACAGTGGTGCAGCACTCTGACCCCTGTCTGTATTACCAAATCGAAGCTTCAAGTAGGCGAATACCACAACATCGACACATAATGGCGTCTATATCACGTTATCGAAATCTTACTACATCGAATCACTAAAGGTTGACCTTTAGTGATCGATGTAGTAAAACATTGAATAACGCTTAAAAAAACAAAAAGAAAACAAAAATAAAAACTAACAAGCGTAGTAATCTCCCCCTACGGAAATTTCCGTTTACCTGCACAATGTTCTGCGCTTTCGATGTTGTGGTGCCAACATTATCAGCTTCAATATTGTCAGCTTTCAACATCGTGAAGTAGACCCACATAATGATTGAAGTAGCAAAGCTACAAACAGCCACTTCAGCAAATGTTTTCCCAGGGAAAAAAATCGCTCAGCCAACCAAAACCAAAACAAACGGTCAAACCCTACAAAAGTGGGGGGCTTTGCCCCCCCCCACCCCCTAACTAAATATACCAATTCCGAGATTGCTGTACAGTGAGGAAAAGGGCAAATTCCTGATGATGGGCAAGCAATTTTTTTTCCCTGAGAAGTGCTTCTGGTCAGCCCTCTTGAACCAGCCCTTTCAGGCAGGAATTACCCCACTTGGGGTTCCCCACTCTTCCGAGTCCTCCCCTGAGCCTCCCTTGGAGCAGGTGCTTCAGAAGAGGCCATGCAAGAGGAAGCACCTGGACTCCCGTTTGGAGTCCCTCACAGAGGATACGGACCTCAATGAAGGAGACGGGTCCCCTAGATCTACACCCGAAGATGTCTCCTTTGGGGATATCTTGGAGATCCTTAAATTGAAGGGCAGATGGTCTCCCCAGCCCCCATCCTCTGAGGAGTCTGTATTTCTGAAGGTGTTCGGGATGGGACCATCTACCACCTGAGATTCCCCCCTACTGATGAAATGATAGATGTTATTGCTAGCAGGGCATGGAAGGAGCCAGATACTGTAGAGCCAGTTCCAAAAAGAGCAGAGAAGTTTCTAAGCCCTCCCAAAGATAGGCAGTTTTGGTCTAAGGAGTACCTTTCAATGCTATAGTGGTAGCTGCTGCGACCAAAAAGGAGTTGGCAGAGCAGAGTACATCTGTTCATCCCCCCAGTCGAAAGTTGTGGGCAGTTGACAGACTCAATAAGCAGGTCTTCACCTCAGCTACCTTTGGTCTGCGGGCACTTCACCTCCAGAGGGATTTGGTCAAGGTACTCACCACTTCCCTTTCTGAGTTGTTGCCTGCCAGGGACTTAAGCAAAGTGTCCCCCAAGCTATCTACTGTTGCGTGCCTGTCAAATTCCTCAATGAAGCTCATTTCCAACACTGCAGAAAGCACCTCTTGGGTGGCTGGTACAGACACCGCTGTTCAGCGTCATGCCTGGCTGTGCCTTTGCGGGTTTGCAGAGTCCTTTAAGGCATCTTTCACCAATGCCCCCTTTGGTGGATAAACCCTCTTTGGTCCTTCAGTTAAAGAAACACTCACCTGCAGAGAGCAGGAAGGCAACACCTTGTTGGCTGTGGAAATTGAGTTTTCTACCCCTCAGTGGTCCTTTTCTAAGACACTAGGGACTGGGAAATTATGGTTTTGAAGTTGCAGTCTTCCTTTCGGCATGCTCAGGACGAGCCCTCCTCTAGAGGTCGGGGGAGAAGGTTCAGTGGCAGATGCCACCCCAGAGGCAGAGGGTGTATGCAAAATTAGGGCTCCAGGGAACCTTTCTCTGAGAATCCCTCCCAGCGCTCCCGATGCGCTGCCCAATTGTCCTGCCCTGGAGGCAGTTGAGGGTCATTTGTCAGTGCACCCGTTTGCCTGGGCAAACATTACAAGAGATTGCTGGGCGCTAAACATTATTTCCAGGAGCTATTTCATTCCCTTTTCCCAGCACCTCCCTCCAGTCAGGAAGCACCTCCCCAATATGCCACCCCATCAGAGGGAGGTAGCTCAACAAGAAGTGCTCAGACTTCTTAAGAAGAAAGCCATCCAAGAGGTCCCCCAAGGACAATGAGAATCTGGAACTTACTCTTCCTTCTTTTGGTGCCAAATAAGATGGGAGACCTACGTCCAATTCTGGACCTAAGCGAGTTAAATCTCTACGTCAAGAAGTCCAAGTTCCGGATGGTCAGTGTCCAGTCCATGGTGCCTCTTCTGCACAAGGACAATTGGTTGTGCTTTTTTGATCTCCAGGATGCGTACTGTCATATAAAAATAGACAGACGCTATAGCAGACTTCTGCAGTTTCACATAGGGGCTAATCATTACCATTTTGAGGACCTTCAGTCTCACTGTAGCCCCCCAGTTATTCACCAATTGCATGGCATTGGTAGCAGCTCACCTGAGACTGCAGGGATTCCAGGTGTTTCCGTACCTCAACGATTGGCTCCTCACAGCTCCCACCAAGCATTGCCTGGTAACAGCCATACAGTACTTGCTTCATCTGTTCTACCAGTTAGGAATCACTGTGAATCTTCCCAGATTGAATTTGATTCCATCCCAAAACTTGGAGTTTATCGGCATTCAGTTGGATACAGTGTCAGAGATTGTGGCCTTACCTCTCAGGTGTGTTCATCTAATCAGATCACACGTTCAGTGTCTCTTAGATCTGTGTCTTCCTAAGGTCCGCTTCATTCTCAGGGCCTTAGGGTCCATGGTGGTGACAGTCTATCCGGTGGTGTTAGCCAGGTTCTACATGACGGTTCTACAGTGGACTCTAAAAGTCCAGTGGTCTTCTCTTTCTTATCCGATGACTGCTTCTGTCCGCCTCACCCTGGTGTGCAGGTGTTATCTCCTTTGATGGATTCAGTCTCCCGATCGCCTCATGGGCAGACCATTTTCTCTTCCTCCCCCCAGGGTCATGGGGACCACAGATGCTCCCCTGTTGGGGTGGGGGGCATTGCTAGGGAAAGACAGTCCAAGGTATATGGTCCCCTACAGAGACTAAACTGTGTATAAATGTACTGGAGATGAGAACAGTTCTTCTCATGTTGCATGCCTTTCAGGACTGCCTCCCTCTGGGTACCATTGCAGTTCACACAGACAACATGGCAGTTGTGTGGTACATCAGTAAACAAGGGGGCACACATTCTTATCTGCTTTGTCGTGAGGCCATGAAGGTTTGGGAATGGCGATGTCCTTGGGGCACTTTCTCCTTGCGTTGCACATTTCCGAGGACTCCAGCATGTTAGCAGACAGACTCAGCAGGGCCATCCTGAGTCCTCACGAGTGGTCCCTGAATCCTTCAGTGGCGACAGAAATTTTCCTTCACTGGGGTCGTCCGAGCTGCGACCTGTTTGCATCCCCTCACAATCACAAATGCAGCCAGTATTTTGCCCTGATCCCCCCAGCTGGGGAGTCCCCCAAGGATGCTCTTGTTCATGATTGGCCTCCTGGTCTCCTTTATGCCTACCCTCCTACTCCTCTCATTCCCAGAAAACTTCAGAAAGCTCAGCGCCTCAAAGGGCACCTTGATCTTCATTGCCCCCTATTGGGCTTGGCAGGTATGGTTTCCCCTTCTATGGTCCCACCTGAGGAACCACCGCTTTGGGTCTTAGATCCTGTTCCGGATCTGATTTCTCACCTCTCTCATCTTCCAATCCCAAACCTTCAGACTCTTCGTCTAACTGTGTGGTTTGTCCACTTCCCGTAATTCTAAACCAGCCCAGGGTTGCATCACTCGTCAGAGACTATTCTGGCCTCTCAGAGAGCCTCCACCAGACAGGTCTATGCTAGTAAATGGAAAAGGTTTTCTGTTTGGGCCAAACAGCATAATCTGCATCCTCCTTCGGCTCTCATTGCAGACATCTTATTCTTCTTATCTTCATTCTTTCAGGACAGAGCTAGTTTCTTCACTGTTAAGCTGTAATCGGCGGCCATTTCTAATTTCCATGTTTGTGAGGAACCTACCTTTTCTTCTCACCTTTGTAAAGACTTTTTGAAAGGTGTTTTCCTGCTTAGGCCTCCTGTCAGAAATCCTTCTCCCCCTTGAGACCTTTCCTTTGTGCTGCAATCTCTTACACAGAATCCCTTCGGCCTGCTGCTGCTTGTGATATGAATTTTCTGTCATGGAAGACCGTTTCTGTTAGCTATAACATTAGTAAGACAAAGTTTTTGAGTTGCAGGCTGTCTCTATTAAGGCTCCATACATGGTGTTCCATAAAGACAGTGTGTCTCTCTGGACCAACCCATCCTTCATGCCCAAGGTAGGTACTGAGGTAAATTTGAATCAATCCATTCAGTTGCAAGTTTTCTTCCCAAACTTCTCCAATAAAGGCAAATATTTGCCACACACACTTGATGTTCATAGACAGCTATGATTCTACTTGGACAGGACCAAGAGCTTCCACAGATCTGACTAGCTGTTTGTGGCCTTATCTCTTAACAGAAAGGGCCAGGTGGTATATAAGATTACTATATCTCATTGGATTTTGAAATGTATTTCCATGGTTTATTCTTCTAAATGTTTGTCATTACCAGGACCAGTCAGAACTCATTCCACTAGATCTGTTGTTGATTCAGCTGCCTATTTGGCCCGCCATTCTTTAGATGAGATTTGTTTAGTGGCCACCTGGTCTATTCCTCACACTTTTCTTATTCATTATAAGCTTGACATAGTCTCCAGGAACATGGCTTCTTTTGGCTCCACAGTACTTTGGCATGTCCTTTCATGAGGCCACCCAGGATTTTATGATACCTGGGGACTGTGACCCAAGAGTGAGGAATAATGACATGGATAGCATCAAATAAAGAGTTATGTACTTACCATAACTTGGCATTTGTGTTATCCTATGTCACTATCCCTCCCTCCTTCCCCAGTCCTGTGGGACCTAGAGGAAGTGGAGATGTCCAGTCTGGTGGTTAAGGTCTTCCTTAACTGTTTTCTAGCTCTAGGGCACACTCGATCTGAGGGGTTAGAAAGCAGCCAAAGATTATGGGAGTGGAAAGAGCTCTATCCTAGGATCTGTCTGATAAGTTGTCAGCACGGATCTGGTGTCGGATCCTACGACCCAAGAGTGATGAATAGTGAGTGACATAGGATAACACAGATGCCAAGTTATGGTAAGTACATAACCCTTTTTTGCCCTGCTTAATCCTAAGCAGAAAATGTGTTCATTTTTTTAATTATTATTTCACTTTATTTTCCTTTCTGTGTAAACACTGATGTATCATCTCAGTGCCCTCATTATCAGCATTTATTCACCAGATTCTGTTTCATTGCTTCTTTGAAGGGTGTATCCAATAAAAAGATCCAGCGCTACTAAAAATAAAAAAGGGGCTTAACTGGCAACCTTGTTTAATAATATGTTCTGTCACAACCCTGTAATTTATCTAACTATTCACTAAAGGAGCCATATTTTCCAAATTTGGTAAGATGTTTAGTTAATGCCCATTGCCTAAAACAATTCTATTCTTCCTTCAGCATCCTTCTTTATTAATTGTCTCAGTAATACAAATTGCTGAGAAATAGCCCTTCATTTTATGCATACTACTGGGCCAGATTGTCATTTTCCTGTGTGGTACATATTATTCTTGCTAACAGCCTTTGATATGCTTTAGAAAAGGGTTGTTAAGTCTCCATTTTTTAATGAAGAACATCACTAACCAGTCAGTAAAAATGTTCCATTTAGTATTTTATTCAGCAGTCATTATTTGTAGTGATCAAGGGGACTGCCTGTGCAAGCAGCATAGTTGGCACTTGTATCTGAAGTGTCAGTATTAAGACTGGTGAAACCTTGGAGGATGTTGATATTAGGGTAGTGCATGGGTCCAGCCACCCACATCACCCATAACAGGTTTAAAATGATCCTTTGGAAAATACAAGGACCATTCACAAAGAAGTATGCAAGTTTCACTTCATCACTAAAAGTAACCAGAACCTTTTTTTTCCTCTTGCCTTTTTCATTACAAATTTATAGCAGTATTTCTTTACATCCGTTTATTATATGCACTTATTTTCAAAGAATAACATGCCCTGCCTCTGCTTTTCAATTTTGTTTTAGTCAGGAAAATGTGATGTTTTGCATTGTTTTTTTCTCCTTGTTTTCTCTCCACATCTTTTTACATTTACAGCTTTAGAAGTTTTTTTTGATATTGTTCTAATCACTGTATTATCCATGATTTCAGCTTTCTCTATCAGTTTTTATACAACTTCATCCACTTAAGTCACACAATCCTATACTTACTGTTTGAGCTGATTTACTTGTCATTCTTCATTTATTTATTTTAGTTTGTTGACCACCTTCATCACCGTGTAATTTTTTATTGTCACATTGGCATGTTGTTGGGGTGTAGGGATTATGATTAATACTCTCAAGACTGCATGAAAAGGGAGAAGCCTGAGTGACCACATTTTGTGGAAAGTAGTGTGCCAGTTTAAACTGAATACCACTGTTTTTCCTGGATTAAACGAAAACATTTCCATTTTACCTATTCTTTAAATTGAGGGCAGCTAAATTGTGAATTTTATATTGTATATCTTTTAGTTTTCATTATATATACGTTTTTAATATTAAAAAATAATTTTATGTATTATTATTATCAGTTCCTATAATTAAAGTATTCTTAAGGTGTACTTTGTCTTTAAGATTTGATTGACTATCCTTGATGTCATTAATTAAGGATTTTTAAATTGTTTTTTTTGTAGTGGATGCTGTTTCTTAAGTCTGTTTGGTAGGTGAAAGCAAAAATTACAAGTCATATTACTAAAATTATTCAGACTCTCCTGGAGTTTTTTGTTTGATACTGCTAGTTGGTACTTGCTTTTTTCACCCCTTGCTGTGGATTTTGGTGCACTTTTCATGCTTTGGCATTTCTTTGGTTTGCAGTCTCAGAGTAAAAAAGCTAGTTGCAGCAGTAGATAAAAATAAAAGTGCATACAATGAACTGCAGATAAGATGCTCGGTATAATGCAGGAGCTGCCATATTAAGGAGAGTTTTAAGAACGTCACCGTGGCTTAGAACAGAGCCTTGTAATAAGGATGTTGGATCAAGGCTTGAATGCTTTTGTGACTCTGGTGACATTACTATTGGCGTAGATGGGCAAACAATGTCCTTATTTAAGGATATGCTTCACCTCCTATACTTAGACTTTCCTTGCAAATAGTAAGCCATTTTGTAGGAAAACGTCTCTGCTTTCATCAACAGAAACTTTTCAAAGGAAGGCAGCCCACTTACACCTCAGGTGAATCAAAAAGGGGCAGCTGTAACTTGAGGCCTTCAAAATGACTGCTTGCTTCTCTTTCTCCCTTTTTTAGTCCCCCTAGAGTATCAGTGTCATTTTATAGCTTGCTAAAAAAGGACCACAGGCATACACAAGCAAGTGTTGCAAACAGTTCAGCAAGGTTGTGCAGTGGAATTGGTTTAGAACCCAAAAGACAAGTTAGGTCCACACACATTTTCTCATCACCTGGTGGATCAGCTCCTGAAAAGGAAAAGTATTCAAAGCATTCCTTTCAGTTGAAGATGGCAAGCGTTTTTATTCCAGAGTACTTCTGGCTCTCAAAAAGTACAATACAATAACTCGTTTTAGACTTGTCAAAGCTGAACAACTTCATAAACACGAAGGATACCTCTTAAGACTTTACTTCCTGCCATAGATTAGGACTCTTACATGATTGCAGTGGATGTGGAACATGCCCATCTTTATAGTCCATTCAGGCTTTCTGACAGGAGTACCTCAGATTCACATGTAGTTCTTCACATTTAGCTCTTCATAATTTATAGCTTTTAGCTGTGCCACTCAGGCTGTCCAGGCCCCAGAGTTTAAGAAAATGTTTAGCAACATTATTTGCATATCTGATAAGGTGAAACATAACTGACTTCCCCTTTCTAGACAATTGATGGCAACAAAACAAAGGAACTCTTGACATATCAGTCAAACCATTGCATTGTTCCACTTTCTTTGAATAGCAGTAGATTGCAGAAAATCATCTGCAGCTTCTTTAGTGTGTTAGATTTAGGACGCATGAAAGTCTTTCCATCGCAGGATAAGCAGAAATTCATTCAATCCTGTTAGCTTCCTCAGCAGCAAACCATGACACCAAAACAGATGTTCTTCGTGTTTCACTGTTGCAGTCATCACATTTGGGTTATCCCTGCCAGGGTAGCCCTCGGCCGGCCTGAATACCAGAGACTTAGTATTTCTGCATCGGTTGCTGTTGCTTGAGGACTGACATCAGGTCGTCAGTAATATAAAGTAAGGCAGCCGATGCCATTACATCAGTCTTTCTTGCCGTGGACCCTGAAGCAGAAGCAGTTTGCACGAGTGCCAGTCGGCCGCTACCTGAGTTTTCGTCTACTGAATTGAAGTTGGGGATCCTTTTTTCTTGCACTAACCGATGTCAGAAAAAGTTGATAATTGTCTCGCCTGTGGAAAGTAAATACCACACCGAGACTTCCACTCTTACTGTGTCACTTGTTTAGACCCAGACATGACGTTATCCCATTTTCGCTTCTGTGCTTTATTCAACACCAGAACTATCCGTCTTCGACCCTTATTGTAGCCAGATATTTTCACTTACAGTCCTAGAATTCCAGTATGGCTTTGGTGAGCCATCCAACAGCAGATCTTCCTAAAAAACGTAAATATAAAGACAGAGACAGACGGCACAGGTCCAAACCTACCAACGACACTTTCGTTAAGCTAGTCGTCAGTTCTCCAGTACTCAGTGAGGTGCTTTCGCAGCCCCTGATGCCCGCTTCTATTGATTCACAGGCTGCTACCGAGACCCTTCTGGAGTCCAGTATGCCTCAAATCTCTTCTTAGACTAAGGATCCTGTGGTCGTCTCTACACTGGATGGGTCCAGAGCCTCTGAGCAGGCACTGGTGTCCGAGGAAGTCCTTTGCACTACCGAATCTCGACACAAACTGACGTCTTCTTTTGCGACTACTGTTCTTTCAAAAACGCCCAAGTTTCTTAGCCCAGGGTATGAACTACACCCAAGAAACCGATGACCCACTCTCAGGCGCCTGCTACCTTCCCTCAGTCTCAAATGTTTAAAATGGTGGAGGACCTTATCATGCTGATCAGGGGAAGCCAAGCTACCCCCTCCAAAAGGAAGATAGATCTGTCCCCTGTAGATGTTCATCGTGTTTCACTGTTGCAGTCATTACTCTTAAGTTATCCTGCTGGCAGGCTACCCGCAGTCGGCCTGAATTCCAAAGTCTTGGTCCGGCGTCGGTTGCTGTCGCCTCTTCCCTGACGTCAGTGCACCAGGGGTATAAAAGATGCAGCCGACACCATTTTCTTCAGTCTTTCTTGCCGCACGGTGCCCGAAGCAAAAGCAGTTTGCAACTGCCAGTCGGCCGACTCCTGAGATTTTCAAATCTGAATTTCAGAACCAAAGTCTTCATTAAAGCTAAGTACCCCGTTGGGGAAACTTTTTTCTTGCTCCAGACCAATGTCAGAAAAAGTTAATAATTGTATTTCTTGTGGGAAGCAAATACCTCATAAGGATTTTCACTCTTACTGTATTCCTTGCCTAGGCCCTCATCACAACGTTGCTAGCTGTCGGTTTTGTGCTAGATTTAACCAACGCACTATTAAGCGTCGGTTCGATTTTGCATTTCATTACTTTGGCCAAAGATTTAATTATATAATGCCATCGGAACAGCCAGTGACCGGAGTTTACAAAAACCGCAAGGACAAGGAAAAGGATAGGCATCCGAGGTCCAAAACTGACAACGAGGCCTCCGTTAGGCCAGTCACCGGTTCACCGGTTCTCAGTGAGGCGCTTTCGCAGCCCCTGGCACCCGCTACCTCAGAGCCACAGGCCACTTCCGACTCCCACATGGAGCCGACTGGGCCTCTGGATACTCAAAGTATTGGACACTCGGAAATCATTCACTCAGATGGATCCGGAGCCGCTGAGCAGGCACCAGCTTCTGAGCGTGTCTTCAGACCTACACAGTTATATGTTAAACCATCTTCAGCTTAAAAGACAAAGACTAAAGCAGCTCTAAAGACAAAGAAACAAGTACAGCATTCTCCTACTCAGACTTCCATGCCTAAAAACAGATGCTTAAAATGGCCGAAGACCTAATTACTTTGATCAGGGATTCCCATCCCCCTCCTGATAAGAGGCCTAGGCAAGAGGCAGAATATGATTCTTCTGATCAGGTTTCTATTTCCTCTGATTCCTCCTCTGAACAGGATTATTCTATGCCTCCCTATGAGGATTCTGATGCTGAAGAATCCATTCCTTCAGCCTCTCCTCCTGAGGATTATTCTTTTGGGGAAACCCTGCATACCATGAGGGAATATTTCCACTGGGAGAGCCAAGATTACTCTGAATCTAAGAAAAGGTTCAGATACTTTCTGCTACTTCCTCAGCACAGACCCCAGGCTATTCCACCTGTTCTAGACATTGTAGATGAAGTATTCTCAGAGTCCGGCCTGTCCCCTGACTCTTCACTCCCTGCGCCTGCTAAGCCAGACAGATACAACAGGGTCCCGAATTCTCATAAATTCCTATGTAAAAACCCCGCTGCTGACCCAGAAACTATATCTCAGGGTCCCAAAGGGGTCAAAGCTTCCACTGCAAAAAAACCCTGTCCCCTCTGATAGGGATTCTAGGGCACTAGACAGATGGGGGAAAAAAGTTTACACTTCTGCTACCTTGGCTGTAAGGGCTTTAAATTGTCAGTTTCATATGCTTAAATATCAGCAGTACTTAATGTCACTACTTAAACAGAAAATGTTGACAAATACTAAAGGTTCAGAGAACAAGGAAATGCAGGATTTATTGCATGCAGCTGAAGAAGTGGGAAATCATACTTTGCAATGTGGCTATGATTCACTGGAGGCCTCTTGCAGGGCTGCTGTTACAGGTTCTGTTATTAGAAGGCATGCTTGGTTAAAGGAACAGAATCTGCCTGATCATGTTAAAGCAAAATTATTAGATGCTCCATTACAGCATGATACTTTTTTGCTGCTAAAGCAGAAGAGGTGTTGAAGAAAATGGAGGATAAAGCGAAATCCATGCAGACAGTTAAGGATTTCTTACAGGTACAGCCGCCTAGATTTAGCAGGAACTGGCCTTCTAAAAATTGGTCCTTTCCAGTGTCAGACAGGCCACAAAGAGGCAGATACAGATGTCTCAGAGGCAAATCTCAGCCCCAAGGCTCTTACAGGCCTAAACAATGGGGTGCTCCTACCTCCAAAAGCGGAGAAGACAAGTCACAACCTTACAGGAAACAGTCCCAATGACTTTCCTCTGCCAGATCCAAGCACTTTTCTTTTGGCAGCCCCCTTAGGGGGAAAAGTAGCACTTTTTTCATCAAATTGGCAAATGGTTACCCAAGACAAATGGGTCTTGAACATAGTGTCCCAAGGCTACAGGTTCCATTTTCACACCCTACCAAGGGCAAAAGGTATGCCTGACCTGCCACACAATCAATGGGCAGAGGCACAAAAGCAAATTACAGCCCTCATGGACATGAGGGCCATACAAGTACCACAACAAGAGCAGGGGCAAGGATTTTACTCCAGACTTTTCTTAGTGCCCAGAAAGGACAAAACCTGGAGACCAATACTGGACCTGTCTATACTAAACACGTTTCTGGAGGTTCCAAAATTCAAGATGTTGACTCTACAGCAGCTACTGCCCATGCTGGACAAGAAGGCTTGGCTCATAACTTTGGACCTAAAAGAGGCATACCTGCATGTCCCAATCAGGCAATCTTGCAGAAGATACCTTAGATTCATAGCTGGCTCAATGCACTACCAATTCTCTGCACTGCCCTTTGGCTTATCTACTGCGCCCAGGGTCTTCACGAAATGCCTGGCACCAGTAATTGCATTTTGCAGACAAAGAGGACTTCAAATATATCCTTACTTGGACGACTGCCTTATTCAAGCAGAGAACAAAGACATTCTTCTAAAGCATCTGGCATTTGTAAAAAGATTACTAATTTTCCTAGGTTACACAGTAAATGAAAAGAAATCAAAACTAGTACCCTCTCAAGAGATAATATTCCTGGGTGCAAGCTTAAATACAACTGCCCAGATGGCTTATCTCACGCCAGACAAACAAAAGCAACTGACTTCTTACTTCAAAAAATTGGCAACAAAGACCCAGTTATCTGCAAGGAAAATCCTGCAGGCCTTGGGCTTCATGGCATCCTGCATTCTACTAATTCCATATGCCAGACTGCATATGAGGAAACTTCAATGGTATCTAAAAAGTGTTTGGACTCAGCATTGCCACAGCCTGGAGACAGTAATTACACTCATTCCCTGCCTACAGCAGGAGTTTTGATGGTGGGCAGAGGCCTGACACCACAACAAGGGTCTGCCATTCACTTTACCCACAGCCAGATAGGCACTGACAATGGATGCATCAGATTATGCCTGGGGGGCCCATATGGCAGGAAAATGTATTCAGGGCACATGGCCTGCAAGCTAGATGCATCTTCACATCAATCAAAAAGAGATGCTAGCTGTTCAGAATGCCCTGACAGCTTTCAAGGATCTACTTCATCCAGGACAGCTACTGATAAAGACAGACAATACTACGGTCATGTGGTACATAAACAAGCAGGGAGATACACATTCCTACCCCCTATGCAGACAAGCAGTGACCTTATTGGACACAGCATTGACTTGTCAAGTTCACCTGCAAGCGCATTTCCTGCCAGGAAAAACAAATACTCTGGCAGACGAACTAAGCAGAAACCTCATGGATCCCCACGAGTGGAAACTGGATCCACAAATCTTCAGCATGATAACAAGGAAATGGGGATGCCCAGACATAGATCTATTTGCCTCCCCTCACAACTGCCAATTACAGAGATTTTGCACAAGGATTTATCACAAACAAGCATGGAGAGTGGACGCCCTATCCTTCAGTTGGAAAAAACTAACAGTATATGCCTTCCCTCCACTGCCTCTCCTTCCCAGGGTACTCCTAAAGGTCAGACAAGAGAAGCCAAAAATGATACTGATTGCACCAGACTGGCCATACCAGCACTGGTACCCAATCCTAAAGAGCTTGTCTCAAGGTCCAGCATGGATATTGCCTCAAACTTCTCACTTGCTGACCCAACAAAACAATCAGATCCTGCACAGCCAACTCAGGACCTTAAATCTGGCAGCATGGCGGATAATGTAGCCATTCAGAACACTCCTCTTTCAAAAGTTGTTATGGATGTTATCTTGGAGGCCACTAGGCCCAGTACCAGAAAATCTTATGCAGAAAAATGGAAGAGATTCTGTGCTTGGAACAAGGCATTGACACGTATGTACCAAATATCCCTCAGATTTTACAATACCTGAGATGCTGGACAAAGGCCTTTCCTTTTCATCAATTAAGATTCATGCTTCTGCCATTTCAGCCCATTACAATACGGAACCACCCATCTTTTCTCATCCTTTAATAAGGCAGTACCTCAGAGGGGGCAAAAACATCAGGCCTCCAAGGAGAGCACCAATTCCAGCATGGGACCTCAATTATGTCTTGGAAAAACTCACACTGCCTCCTTTTGAGCCAGCCTCAACAGCAGATATAAAATTTTTATCCTGGAAAACAGCTCTGCTCCTATCAATAACCTCTGCAAGATGAGTCTCGGAGTTACAAGCACTCATGGCTGTGGAACCTTTTATCATTTTTCATCCAGACAGGGTTTCTCAAAGGACAAACCCAACATTTATGCCTAGGATGGTGTCCAGTGTGGCCCTCAACCAAACCATTCACTTGCCTACCTTTTATCCAAACCCACAGAACAAGGGTGAGAAAATTCTGCATTTTTTGGACATACACAGACAGCTACGCTTTTACTTGGACAGAACTAAAGCTTTCAGAAAGACTGAGCAACTTTTAGTGTCATATGCTACAGGATCACAAGGAAAGGCGATCTCAAAACAGACTATTTCTAAATGGATAGGCCATTGCATCCGTTTCTGCTATTCTCAGCATGGCAAGTCAGTGCCTAAGGGCATTAGGCCTCATTCTACCAGAGCAGCAGCCACTTCAGCAGCCTTCCTCAGAGGAGTACCAACCAAAGACATTTTAGAGGCTGCAACTTGGAGTTCAGTGCACACTTTTACAAAGCACTAGCACTTACCTCTTTACTCTAAATCCAGAGCAGGCTTTGTCACTGCAGTTCTGCAGGGCCTCATAGCCTCTCCTAATCCTATTTAGTCTAGCCACCCATCCTCAGCTTTGGGATTCAACTCAAGAGTAATGACTGCAACAGTGAAGCACGATGAATATAGTACAGTCGTGTACCTACCATAAATGTAGATGTTCGAGTGTATTCACTGTTGCAGTCCAGGTTACCCACCCACTTCCCTGCTAAGCCAACTACTTTTCTGTCTCATACCAACTCGTAATTCTTTCTAGCATGTCGAAGGGTCAGATGCTGGCGTCCTCTCCTGCCCAGTTGGTGAATCTGGGAATTCTGAGACAATGTTACAATTGCCTCATGTACACGGACAACCCTCTCCTCCTCCCACGTAACACTAACACTTGTGAGAGATGCAGCTATTTAGCCACACTGGAGGCTGAGCTCTCTCAACTCAGGACTGGCAAGACCAGGCAGGAGGAGAAGGCAACTACACACACCACAATACCAGTCTCACATAACTCAACCACACCACTGAATCAAACACATAAACACACTAAGACATACTCGGAGGCTCTGAGTAAAAATTTACCTAAACAGCAGAGGCCTCCAAAGCAGACACCCAAGCAACTGCAAACTCAATACACCACACAAACACACAAACAACAAAATCAGTGTGCAAAGCAGTCACTGCCCTTAAGGCCAAATACAACACCAAACATACTTGTCATAGGTGACTCCATAGTCAGACACACTGACGTCCCGCTCACCAGACTGAGTAAGGAGAAGGTCACAGTAAGCTGCCTGTCGGGCGCTAGAATCCGCCACATAACGCAAGCACTCAGGTCTCTCAACAGCAGGTACAAGTACGACTCAGTCATTGTCCACGCTGGTGTCAACGACCTGAGACGTACCTCCTTGGACTACATGAAAAGAGACATTAAGGAGCTCTCTGATTATGTAGCCCAGGCAGGTATGACCCTGACCTTGAGCAGTATCCTACCTTCACCTAGAATGATGCCACAATACAGTGATAAGATGATCAGCTTTAATAATTGGCTTAAATTCTGGTGTCATTCAAAGGGGATCCAATGTCTGTCTGCCTGGGATGACATGCTGGACAAGCCACGCTGCCGCAAGGGACGGCTTGCACCTGTCACCCCTAGGCTTCCGGATATTGGCAAAGGCTCTTGCCACCCCCATAGTGTCTTTTTTAGGCAAGGCTCAAATTCTAAACCTACCACCCTAGAACACAAAAAGGAAAAAAACTAAGGGTAATGCTGCTCAATGCCAGAAGTCTCAATCTCAAGATGCACGACTGAGGCCCTTCTCAGTATGGAGAACATCGATGTCTGTGCTGTGACAGAAACCTGGTTCAAGGCTCCTGAGAGCACCCCAGCACTATCAGGTTTCACCTCATATCATGCGTTCCGGCCCCAAAATCCGGACAACACCAAGAAAGGAGGTGGGGTGTCCATATTCATAAAGGACACCCACACCTCAAGGTTGGTGGCAACGCACGATGCATCGGAGACCATCCAGGTGCAATTAACCATAGGCAAGACTGCTCTGCAATTTGTAGCATGTTACAGGCCACCCTCTCAAACTCCGGAACCTCACATGGCCTTCCTGAAAACATTGGAGGGGATAAATGTATCTCCAAACACCATCATACTAGGTGACTTCAACTACCCTAATATAGACTGGGAACACTACTCAAGCCCAAACACTATAGCCCAAAGGTTCCTGGAGTTCATAAACTCAAATGCCATGGAACAACTAGTCACCATCCCCACAAGAGGAGAAAACATACTTGATCTCATCATCACGAACATGGGATCACAATGTTCAACACCGAAGTATACCCCTCACTGGTGAGATCAGATCATAAACTAATCTCGCTGGAGGTCCTCATTCCGCCCCACCTGAAATAAAAGACCACAGTGAAAAACTTCTCAAAAGCCGACTTCACACTTCTAAAAACTAGTGTGGTCTCCTTTAAGGCCCCTGAGCCAGTGGTAAACATTACTCAAACCGCTGAATCACTTACAGATGCCTTCTACCAGCACCTACAGGACTGCATGGATCAGGCAATCCCAAACAAAACTAAGACTCTTTGTACCAAAGGCAAGCGCCCAGTCTGGTGGACCCCAGCCATAAACAAGCTCTACAACAAAAGGAGGAAGCTACTACAAGATAGAGCAAAATCCTTGAAAGGTAAGACACCTTTGATCATTATAAGTAAAAAACTAAGAGCTCATAAAATCATCCAAGGCAAATTTTGAGAGAAAAATCGCCAAGGACTCAAAAGACAATCATAAGGCCTTCTTTAGCTATGTTAGAAACCTAGGAGGAAACTCCCAGATATGCTCAGAATTAGTTCAAAATGATGTGAAGATTACTGAACCTACACACATTGCCAACATACTGGCTGACAGGTTCAATGCAAACTTCTCCCCCCCCCTTCCCCCAAAAGGAGAGATATCTATACCAGAGGATTGTAGCCCCCCAAACATCTCCAATGCCCAGGTGAGAACTGCTCTCTCCAAGGCAAAAAACACAGCATCCATGGGACCGGATGGTGTCCCCGGCTGTGTGCTTCATGAACTCAATGATGAATTAAACCCGCAGTTAGGACAGCTGTTTAATCTTAGCCTTACCTCAGGATACGTACCCAAGGAGTGGCGCACGGCGACTGTGGTCCCACTTCACAAGGGCGGTGCCTCCACCGACCCTGAAAATTACTGTCCCATTAGCTTGACAAGCCTTATCTGCAAAGCCATGGAGAGGATCATAATGGAACTCATAAATAAAGACATAGGGAACTTGCAGACTTTGGATCCAACCCAGTTTGGCTTTGTCAAAGGCAGATCATGCCTTTTAAACTTGGTTGACTTTTTCGAGACAGTCACCAAGGCCATTGATGAGAGAAAGGCAGTCCATACAGCCTACCTCGACCTGGCAAAGGCCTTCGACACAATACCCCACTCAGGTATCATCGAAAAACTCATCAGCTTGAATGTAAACCCATACATCACAAGATGGGTTGCAAACTGGCTAAGTGACAGAACCCACAGGGTCAGAGTTGCTGGAGCCATGTCAGACTCAAAGCCTGTCACAAGTGGTGTCCCACAGGGCTCAGTCCTGGGTCCACTCTTGTTCGGCATCTACTTTTCTGAAGTACAAGCAAACACAGGAGGGTTATGGCTGACAAAGTTTGCAGATGACTGCAAACTGGGCCATAGTCGAAAACACATCTGACACAGATATCCTTCAGAAGGGCCTCACAGAAACGGATAACTGGTGCCAGAGCCATGGCCTAAAGTTAAACGCCAAGAAATGCATAGTCATACCCTTTGGGAAAAACAAGGTTACCCCTAGCTACCATATAGGTGGCAATCCACTGAGCACAGAAGAAGTCATCAGGGATCTGGGGACCCAGGTTGACAGTAGCCTTCGCTTTGACACTCATGTTGTTAAAGTAGTTAGGAAAACCTTCTACATTGCCCACCTGCTCATGAAGGGATTCACATCTAGATCAAGGGAGGTCATTGTCCCCCTGTACTCATCACTCATTAGACCTATGATTGAGTACAATGCCCCATTCGGAATGTATCTGACCCGACACCTACAGCAGCTGGAAAGGCCCCAAAAGTTCCTCACCAAAAGGATAAAGGGTCTCAAAATATGTCTTATGCTGCCCGACTGAAAGAACTCCAGCTCTATTCAGTCTCATACCGCTTGCTCAGAGGTGACCTGTGCCTGACATATAAGGCCATGTCAAACCCAGATTTGATGAATATGCTTCACCTCAAAAAATCTAGATCCCTCAGAACCACAAGGGCGGGAGACTTAAACCTTGACACGGTTATTAATAGAACGTGCTGGAGGGACAGATTCATCACCCAGAGACTCCCTATGCTATGGAACAAAATCCTGATACATGTGAGGCAGAGCACCTCGCTGGCCTTGTTCAAGAGGAATCTTGACCAATGGATGGGAGATCGCAGATATACCCCAGGGATTACTTCAGTGTCACTGCTTGACAGAGGCACAGCAAAATAATAGGCATAGTTTTATTCAAACTAAAGGGGTGGTGAAAGCCACATAACTATGGGCTAGGCTTATAAATGCCCTTGTGCAGATAGCCTAGTATGAACCTATGAACCATCCCCCATATCTTTGCTGGAACTTATCTGCACTTCTCTAATCTATACAACCTATGTGGTGTATTTGTTTGTAGATGAAGGTTTATGTGCATGCTTTTTTATGATCAGAATTTTTTAGCCTACCCTTTTTGGGGGTACCTGACATCTGGGGCAAGAAAAACTGAAGAAAATGACGTTGGCTGCATCTTTTATACCCCTGGCGCACTGACGTCAGGGAAGAGGCGACAGCAACCGACGTCGGACCAGGACTTTGGAATTCAGGCCAACTGTGGGTAGCCTGCCAGCAGGATAACCCAAGAGTATTGACTGCAACAGTGAATACAGTCGAACATCTACATTTATGGTAGGTACACAACTGTACTTTTTGTCTGAACAAGAGTCAGATGAATCTGATGCATATGAATATGAAGACATCCTACCTCTCTCCACTTATAAGGATTCTGATGCAGAGGACTCCATTCCTTCAGCCTCTCCCCCAGAGGATTTTTCCTTTGGGGAAACCCTGCATACTCTAAGGGAGCATTTCCAGTGGGAGAGTCAGGACTACCCTCAGTCTAAAAAGAGACTCAGAGGAATTCCTAGATCTTCCACAACACAGACCCTTGGCCATCCCCCCAATCCTGGATGTTGTGGAGGATGTTTTCCTCAAATCCAGCTTGACTCCTGATGCCCTTCCTCCAGCTCCCAGAAAACCAGACAGATACTACAGAGTCCCTGACTCACACAAATATCTTTTTAAAAAACCTACAGCTGACCCTGAGGTAATTTCTCAAGGGTCAAAAGGGATTAAAGCAACCTCTGCTAAGAATCCCACCCCCTCAGACAGGGATTCCCGAGCATTGGACAGATGGGGTAAAAAAGTATATACCTCAGCTACTCTTTCTTGCTATCAGGGCACTAAATTGTCAGTTCCATGTGCTGAAATTTCAGCAACATACCTTGGAACTCATTAAACAAAAAATGTCTTCCTTTCCTGCTTGGGCAGAATCTAAAGATTTACAAGAGTTAATGCATTCTGCAAGTCAAGTAACTTAAACACACCTTACACTGTGGTTTTGACACCCTAGAAACATCTTGCAGGGCAGCAGTCACTTGATCTGTCATTAGAAGGCGTGCATGACTTAAGGAACAGTCCCTGCCAGAGCATGTCATATCTAAATTGTTGAATGCCTCCTTGCACAAACATAATTTATTTGGCACTAAGGCAGAAGAGGTGTTAAAAAAATTGGAAGAAAAAGCAAAATCTATGCAAACAGTTAAGGATTTCTTGCAGGTCCAGCCCCCAGGTTCAGTAGGCATTGTTCCTCCAGATACTGGTCCTTTCCTGCTCCCAATAAACCAGCCCAGCCTAAGCCTCGTGGAAACATTACCCCCCCCCCCCCCAGACAGCAGCTTCAGGGAATGCAGTGATCTAAGTAGTGGCCTACCTCCACTTCAAAACCAGGGAGTTTTAAGCCACCCCCTTATGGTAAGAACTCATAATGATTCACCTCCCCCACCCCCTCCCTCTGCCCACCTCCACCCTAGGAGGAAAACTCTCCTTTTCACTCAAGCACCTGGTCCACCATTACCAAGGACCACTGGGTTCTGAACATTGTGTCTGAGGGATACAACCTTTCCTTCCACACCCTTCCAACCCAAAAAGGGTTCCCAGATCTACTACCAAATCAGTTGGCAGAGGCTCAAAAGCAAATCCTTTCCCTGCTCTCTATGAGGGCAGTAGAGCACGTTCCTGCAGAACAGATAGGCCAAGGTTTCTACTCCAGACTATTTCTGGTACCCAGAAAAGAGGGCACCTGACACCCCATCCTCATTCTATCCATTCTAAACACCTACCTGGTGATCCCAAAATTCAAAATGCTCACCCTCCAGCAGCTGCTACCCATGGTCTCCAAGGATGCTTGGCTAGCCACCCTAGATCTAAAAGAGGCCAACCTCCACATTCCTATCAGGGAATCATGCAGGAAATATCTTCGCTTCAGGGCAGGATCTCAACACTTTCAGTTCTCTGTGCTTCCCTTTGGCTTATCTACTGCTCCCAGAGTTTTCACAAAATACCTGGCTCCAGCCATTGCCTTTTGCAGACAAAGAAATATTCAAATTTACCCATACTTAGACGACTGCCTTATTCAGACAGACAGCCAGGAAAAGCTGCTCAAGCACCTGGCCTTTGTAGAGACCCTCCAAACCTCTCTAGGGTACACAGTCAATGAAAAGAAATCCAAGCAGGTGCCTACCCGAAGGATAATCTTTCTGGAAGCAAGTCTGGACACAGCATCCCAGATGGCATACCTTACACCAGAGAAACAAATTTTCCTTAAAAGCTACTTCTCTCAACTAGCCACTAGGCCCCAGCTAACTCCAAGGAAGATCCTGCAAGTTCTGGGGTTTATGGCATCTTGCATACTACTCATTCCATATGCCAGACTGCATATGAGGAAACTTCAGTGATACCTAAAGAGCCTTTGGTGTCAACACTCTCAAGACCTGGAAACTCTTCTACCTATAATTTCTTGCCTCGGAAAAGATTTTCTTTGGTGGGCAACAGCATGCTCCCTCAACAAGGGACTGCCCCCCACCCACCCAGACCCTCACCACAGATGCATCAGACTATGCTTGGGGTGCACACCTGGATGGCGGGTGGATATAAGGCCAATGAAGCCCACAGCAAATACCTCTGCACATCAGTCAAAAAGAGATTATGGCTTTGCAGCACTCTTTGATTGCTTTCAAGCCCCTTCTCTCTCCAGGGGCTCTCCTGACCAAAACATACACCACTGTGATGTGGTACATCAACAAGCAGGGAGGAACTCACTCTTACCCTCTTTGCAGGCTGGCCATGACCCTTTGGCACACAGCCTCTGCCATGCAACTACACCTGTTAGCACAATTCCTACCAGGCTCTCTCAACTCTCTGGCAGACCAATTAAGCAGAAATCTTCTAGACCCACACAAGTGGCAACTCAACAGAATTACCTTCACCCTAATAACTCAGAATTAGGGAACCTTGAAGGTCGACCTCTTTGCCTCCCACACCAACCATCAGCTCAGCAAATTCTGCACCAGGGAGTATCACTGCACTGCTTGAAAAGTGGATACCCTGTCCTTCCCTGGGTCAATCTATCGGTCTGTGCCATTCCTTCCCTACCTCTCATTCCCAGGGTACTGCTCAAAATAAGGGAGGAAAAAGCAAGGACCATTCTTATAGCTCCAGACTGGGCCCAGCAACACTGGTACCTCTTGCTGCGCAGCCTGTCCCCACTGCCTCCACGGCATCTTCCTCAGATTCCAAACCTCTTGACCCTGAGGGAAGGGGAATTCATGCATCCCCAATTGCAGACACTCAGTTTAGCAGCTTGGCTTATTCTCTAACCCTGAACCAATCTGCCACCCTCAGTAAACAAGTTCTGGATGTTATCCGTGAGGCCAGACGCCCTAGCACCAGAAAGTCTTATGCTGATAAATGGAAAAGGTTATGCACCTGGATCCAGGCTAAGGGAGCCAATACGGTACAGCCCTCCCTCTCATCCTGGATTACTTAGCTGACCTACTCCACAGTGGCCTCTCTTTCTCCTCTATAAAAATTCATGCCTCTGCTATTTCTGCTCATTTTTACACTGAGCAGCCCCTTTTCTCACACCCTTTGATCAGACAGTTCCTAAGAGTGGCTAGCAACTTGAGGCCACCCAGAAGGGCACCAACACCAGCTTGGGACCTTAACTTTGTATTGGAAAAGCTCACCCTGCCCCCTTTTGAATCAGCTTCTTCTGCAGAGCTAAATTTTTTCTCCTGGAAGACAGCATTCCTTCTGGCCATCACTTCAGCCAGAAGAGTCTCTGAGCTGCAAGCAGTCATGGTTGTAGAACTCTTCATCATCTTCCATGCAGACAGGGTATCCCTCAGAAGTAACCCATCCTTCATGCCCAAGGTGGTGGCCAGTGTGGCTCTCAACCAATCCATTCATTTGCCCACCTTTTTTCCTAATCCCCAGAACAAGAGGGAAATGATTCTTCATTCTGTAGATGTGCACAGACAGCTCAGATTCTATCTAGACAGGACCAAATCTTTCAGAAAGTCTGAGCAATTGCTGGTTAGCTTTGCTACAGGGGCAGAAGGCAAAGCCATCTCCAAACAAACCATTTCCAAATGGATAGCACACTGCATCCATTTCTGCTACAAACAGCATGAAAAGCCTCCCACAAGGGGGTGAGGACACACTCCACCAGAGCACCCTCCACCTCTGCAGCTTTCCTCAGAGGACTCCCCACCAGGTACATCCTGGAGGCTGCCACCTGAACATCTGTTCACACTTTTACCAAGCATTACCACCTACCTCTCTTCTCCAAATCCAGGGCAGGGTTTGCCTCTGCAGTCTTGCAGGACATCCTAGCCAGCCCCTAGTTTCCTTGACTGCCTCCACCCATTTCCTCAGTTTTGGGAATCAACCCAAATGTGATGCCTGCAACAGTGAAACACGAAGAACATAGTACAGTTGTGTACACTCACCATGAATGTGGATGTTCAAGTGCATTCACTGTTGCAGTCCTGGTTTCCCTCCCTCCACCCCCCTTTCTTCTCTTTCACCTTTTATTACCATTCTTCCTTATTGTTTTTCATTCCTTACAAGGGACATATTGGTATTTATTTTCCACTGGTGGGGTTCTTCCACCAGAGCCTGGCCTCCTACTTGGGGGCTCCTGACAGGTTAGGACAAGAAAAACTGATGTAATGGCGTCGGCTGTCTTACTTTATGCAACTGACGACCTGATGTCATTCCTCAAGTGAAAGCAACCAATGCAGAAATGCTAAGTCTCTGGTATTTGGGCTGGCCGAGGGCTACCCTGGCAGGGATAATCCAAATGTGATGACTGCAACAGTGAATACATTTGAACATCTACATTTATGGTAAGTGTACACAACTGTACTTTTCTGATTACAGCAGAATAAATGTATTTTACCAGTCTTGTAATTTCTCAGGCAAGATTACATTAGGTTGGAGAAGACAGCATCTTGGAAACATTTCAACCCAATGTACAATTCTGTCATTCATGTTAGAAGTTTTTATGTATTTATTTTACATTTGTTTACCGGGATTGTCCGACTGGACTAGTAGCCGATTTTCAGCGGAGACCCGGGAAGAAACACTCCAATGACAATTGTAGTAACACAGATATAACAGTTTAGAACAGTAATTACAAAAGGAGCAAAAAAAATATTAAAATAAATACATTAAACATCTTAAAAGTCATCAAATATTGATACAGCAGATGCATAGTAGGTTAGGTTTATAATTGCTGCAGGTACAATGTGTAATGATTTTACAATAATACCTAGTGTTAGGGAGAGGCAAGCATTCACTCCTGTAATAGAGTAAATAAGAGGTGCCAGGTGACCAGAAGAAGAGGAAGTTAGTAAGAGGTTAGAGTGAAGAAATGTGGACTAAGGGTGAGGCGAGAAGAACTTAACCAGGGGTGTGATACAGGAACAGAGACATTTGTTGTTTAGGCGTTCTTTAAGAAGGAGTTTAAATTTGGAGGTAGTGGGGGTATTAAGTATATATTGGGGAGTGCTGTTCCATCTTTTTGCAATTTGATAGGCGAATAAGGAGTCATCAAAACAGTTAGCTTTATTAACTTTTAGAAGTAGTTTGTTGGTTGAGCAGAGGGTACAGGTGGTATTGTAAGGCTGAACAAGATTCTTTAGAGCGGGACAGGGGTTGAGTTGATGTATGATGTGAGCAATTGTAAGTTGGTTAAGTGATAGTAGGTTTGGTAGCTCCAGCCAGTGTAGCTGTTTCAGGGCTGTGCAATGGTGAGTTCTATTCTGGAGGCTGGCAGCAAAGCAAGCTATTTTTTGGTAACATATCTCTAGTTTAGATAGTTCAGATTTTCTAAGATTAGTGAAGATGGGGGAGGCATACAGTAATGTGGACAGAAGGTGTGTTCTTGCTATTGCTAGTCTAGTGGAAGGAGTGAGGAATGTTCTGGACCTATACAGACTGCCGAGTTTGATATGTGCCATTTTTATAGTAAGGTCTATGTGTTTATCATATTTTAGGGAGCTCTCTATTGTGACACTTAATAACGTAGTGCTCTCTGCTGGTTCAATTTAGTGCCGTTGGAGGAGAGGATGTAAAATGGGCTAGTGGGTTCTGTGGATCTATTATTAGAGAATAACATTAGTTTTGTCTTGTTAGGATTTAGTATGAGTTGATTTTCTTTGAGGTACTGTTCTATGTCTGTGAGACATCAGTCTTCATCTATTCTTGACTGATGGGTTACGGTTCCAATCCTCGGAACCGATCCAGCTGTTAAATAGCTCGCTCCAGCCAAAAAAACTCTTGAGCTAATAATAGTCTACCCATAATGCCCCTCTCTACTGTACCTCAGATCTCGTTTACCGCTCTTATAGAAAAGACACGTCAGCCGACTCTCTCTTGCAGCTAAGTACATTTTAGAAGTTTTATTACACTTTTCTTTTTTGTCTTCCTTAATCTACATAATATTATCTGAACCTTGTCTACCCCTTTTTCTGTTTCGTCAGAGTGTTCTTTTTCTTTAACCTGTACCTTTTGGTACTTCTTGCCTACTATAGTTGGTAGTTTCCCCTCTCGTCTCTTTTCCTTACCGTTGGGTAGTCTCTCTTACCATTGTTGGTAGGAGTCTTCTCTGTTTTGTAACTGAGTGATTGTGTGTTTCCCAACTTTCTCTTTCTTGATCTTTTAACATTTCTGGCAGATAAATCAAAATCAACCACTGGTTTTAAACAGTGCCAAAACTGCGGCAGAAAAATGCCGAACTTGGATGGTCATGACAAATGTGTATATTGCTTGGGTGTTTCTCATCTTGATCTAGAGTGCTCTATCTTCCAGGGCTTTAGTAATACAGCCCTGGTGGAGCGTAGAAATTAATTAATCCTTAAAGGGCTCCTTAAGGCCTCTTTTGAGGAAGCATTGTCCAAGGCCAACCAGTCTCCTCAGGCCTCTGGTGTAAAATCTGTTCATTCAGTTCCAACATCTCCATTGGCCCCAACATCTACAAAACATAAACACTGTTCAGCTGGTTTCTCTTCAGAATTGAAATCTAAGGTTCCAAAAATTTCGGAATGCACTGAGTCCTCAACGGCGATCTCTACCTCTGCTGTCAACACCAACTCAAATAACGACTCCAGTGTCAGCACCAACTGTTTTAGTCACCAAGTCTGTACTGACATCTCATGTGGCCCTGCAGCTCCTACGTTCTGCCCTGGTGCCAAAGACAGAATCTTTCTTTACTCCCAGGACTACATATTCTCCATTGATCAACCCCTTTCTGGGTCACCTTCCTAGCCCTTTTATGGAGAGACCTGAATCTCCCTCGGGGTTGTCCGTTCGCTCCACCAGGAGTCTTTCTGAGGTTGATATAGTGAGGTTGGTGGATCAACTTCTGACAGCTAAGGGTCCACCATCGGGTCTGGAGGGTTTGAGTTGATTCCTGTTTTTTATTCAGAGCCGACCTTACCTCTTTGGACTGTGGGACCTTCTTCAGCTCTGGCTTTGCAGGTGGGTCTCTCGGGGTGGGGTGTGACCTCAGTTCCGTATTTGTCTGTCAGTTTCGGCCTTACATCCTTCCTCATGGGGTCTGCCTTTCAAGCTATGGAGAGGGCTTTGGCCACCACTTCTTACCAGGTGGCTGCTTTGTTACTGGAGTCTCACCCCTTGACCACTGCTTACCCAGAGCTACCACTAACCTCCATACCTGGACAGCGAGCTCCAAGGATGCAAGACATAGTGACCAAGGGTCAATGCTCTTCCAAGGCCTCTTCAGATATTCCCAGTGAAGAGTCCCCTTGGAAGAAATTGTGTAAGAGGAAAGACCTGGACTCCCCTGAAGAGTCCATCACTGAGGACACAGATTTCAATGAAGGGGAGGGTTTCCCCGGTCACCCCTCGAAGATGTCTCCTTTGGAGACATTCTGGAGATCCTTAAACAGAGGGTTGACTTAAAGCCTAAAGACCCTGCTTCTGAGGAGTCTTTATACTTGCAAACCTTTGGAGCTCTCCCATCTACTTCCTAGGGGACCCTTCCCACTGACTATCTCATTAAATTTATCGCTCATCTGGCTTGGAAGGCCCCTGATTCGATAGAACCAATCCCCTGGAGGAGACCAGATAAAATACTTTCCACTCCTGAGGATCATCAGTACTGGGCAAAAGATTAGCAGTAGATGTCATGGTGGTAGCGGCTGCCACTAAAAAGGAACTGGCTGAATAAAGTTCCACTGTTCATCTCCCTAACTGGGAGTCGAGGGTGATGGACAGATTTGGGAAGCAGGTTTATGCATCATCAACCTTTACCATTAGGTCCTTGAACATTTTGACACATTTTATTAGGCTCCAGAGGGAACTGATCAAGGAGGTGTCAGATACCCTAGCACGGGCAGTAGCTGAGGGGGTCCAAGAAAAAGTGGCCACCCTGTTAGCTACCCTGGTGTCCATCTCTAATTTGTCCAGGAGGCTAATTGCACATGCAAAGAGCGACCAGGTCAGCAGGTTCAGGTGTTGCAATTCGACGACATGCTTAGATACACCTGTGTGAGTTTGCAGAGCCATTCAAGTCTTCCTTCGTCAATGCTCACTTTGACAGATTATCTTTGGTTTGGCCCCAAAGTTAAAGAAACTGTATTCAGGTGTGAGGTAGATGGAAAGATCCTGTCTTCAGTGGGCATACGTTTTTCTGCTCCCCAACAAGCCTATTCCAGGAATCAGAGTAGGGGGAATATGTGGCTCAAGAAGTCCCAAAGGCCTTTCTAGGACATGCATAGTACAGACTCCCCTCGGGGCAGAGGAGGGAGTTACAATGGAAGACGCTGTCCTAGAGGCAGCGGTGGCCCGCAGAACCAGGGTTCCAGGGAGTCCTTCTCTGGCCAACCTTATCAGCGCTCCTGAAGAGAGACACGATTGCTTGCCTCTGGAGGCAGTCAGGGAAAGATATTCTTTGTGCTCAACAGCCTGGCGATAAGTAACCACAGATGCCTGGATGCTAAGAAATATTTCCAGAAGTTACTTTATCCCCTTTATTCTTTATCCAGGAACTCGAGCAAGACTCCCCGATGTTCCACTCAGTCAGAGGGACTAAGCAGCCTTAGAAATACAAAAGCTGCTAGAAAAAAGTCACCCAAGAAGTCCCACCAGACCAAATAGGATCCGGATTTTACTCAAGGTTCTTTTTAGTGCCAAAAAACATAGGGGACTGGAGACCGATTCTGGATCCTCAGTATTCTAAACAAATTTGTTTAGCAGTCCAAATTCCAGATGGTCACAGTTCATTCAGTACTTCCCTTTCTAGAGGAAAATGATTGGATGTGGTCTGTAAACTATCAAGACACATATCACCACATAAAAATGGACAAATGCTCAAGAAGGTTCCTTCGCTTCTGGCTAGGAGCTAGTCACTATCAGTTTATGGTACTGCTCTGTGGTCTCACCACAGCCCCCAGGGTGTTCACCAAATGTATGGCAGCAGTAACAGCTCACTTGAGACTGCATGGATTCTAGGTGTTTCCATATCTAGACGACTGGCTCATCATTGCTTCCACCAGACATCTACTGCTTCAAGCGACAGAATTCACCATGCAATTGTTCCTGCAGCTAGGCATCATAGTTAACTTTACAAAGTCTGAACTGAACTCCTCTTAAGCTATGGAAGTTATTGGCGCTCGTCTCAACACTCTGTCTTGTGTGGTGTTTCTTCTTCCCCATAGGCTACAGAAAATAAGATCTCAAGTTCATTCTCTCCTGTACCCAAACAAAGTACCAACCCTGGTAGTGCTTCAAGCATTAGGGTCCATGGCAGTGGCGATCACTCTGGTCCCATTAGTGAGATTTCCTATGAGATTACATGCGAATCAATGGTCTATTCTACCTCACCCAATGAACCACTTCATACTCATCGCAAGAATACAAACAAATTCTTTTAGGCTGCCTCTTTGTTTCTTTTCAACACAAAGCCATAGTGACCGCAGATGTTTCCCAGATTGGGGGGGGGGCATTATCTTGGAAAGACAGTCCAAGGCACTTGGTCACCGATAGAGGCCAATCTGCATATCAGCATTCTAGAGCTGAGGGCGGTGCTACTAGCGTTACAAGCATTTTACTCTACCCTAATTCAAGGAACGATTGCATTTCAATCAGACATGTCCGTAGTCTGGTACATCAACAAGCAAAGGGGAACCAAATCTTATCCCCTGTGTCGAGAAGCTCTCTGGGTGTGGCAATGGTCAGTTGTCTCCAACTGCTTTCTGATAGCAATGCACATCCCGGGTAGTTCAAACGTGATAGTGGACAAACTAAGTAGATGCATTCTAATGCCTCACAAGTGGTCTCTCGATCCCAAGGTAGCGAAGATCATCTTTCATCGCTGGAGCCAACCTTCCTGTGATCTTTTTGCTTCACTCTAAAACAACAAGTACAGAAGCTATTTTGTTCTAATCCCCCCTCAGAGGGAGTCCTTGAGAGATGCTCTTCTGGCCTCGACAAATTTGGTTTCCCATCTTATGGCCTCATCTAGTTCACAGTCCATGTATTCTGCACCCACTTCTAGACCTTCTGTCTCACCCTCGGGGACTGGTGCATCCCAATCTTCAAAGTCTCAAGCTAACTGCTTGGTTCCTCCAATTCCATTAGTCACCAGGCATAATGATATTCCATCCCCAGTATGAAAAATTTTGCTGGCATCCTATAAACCATTCTCCAAGATCTCTACCTCAGTAAATGGAAGAGATTTTCAGTCTGGGCGTGTGATAATGGCCTCAATCCCTTTTCAGCCCCAGTGGAAAAAGTTTTATAATGTTTGGCCATTCTTTTTGGTAGGGGAGCTTCCACTTCTACTGTTAAGGCCATTCCAGCAGCCATGTCTAACTTTCATAATGGCTTTGGCGATCTACCCTTAATTTCTCACAGATTTTGTAAGGTCTTCCTCAAGGGAACTATCTGTTTAAAGACCCCATTTAATAAAAACCAAACCACCAGTCTGACCGAACAGTGAAGGAAACCACCAGCAGTAGCGAAAAACACAGTTTAATATCGCTTTCGTCTCAAAAGACTTCTTCAGAATGAAATAAAATGCACACAGCAGCATCCCCTTATATATCAAATCAAAATAATTACCTAATAAAACAATCAATTACTTAAAGTGCACTAACAAAAGGACTACAGTCATTTAAAGGCACATATCTAATAACATAACATAGACAGTTCATTTTAAAATCTTCAGTCTTCTATTCTTCAGAAAACATTTAATATTCACTTAGTCATTAATGCCAGGTTTTTTGTCAGCCCCTAACCTGAGCTGCCACATAGTTTCTCTTTGTTCCAGTTGGTCCTTATAGGACCCCCCCCCTCCCCATATTTCTAACTACATGTTCCAAAACAGCAAACAGAAACTTTTTAAAACCACATGTAATGGAATGTTTAAATAGAGCATTATTGATGTTCTTACTTCTAATGCAATCATAGTGCTCTTTAATTCTTTTACTAGGTGGTCGTGTGGACATACCTACATAAAATTCATTGCACACAGAACAAACAGCAAGACAGACTATGCCACTAGTATTGCAATTGTGTACACCATCAATAGAAAGTGTCCTGTTCAAACAGGGTAAATCAATATAGGGTCCCTCTAAAATAAAACAACATGTAGAGCAAAAACCACATTTATTCATCTTGCAGCGTCTGCTGTTGTCAGGGGTACTTTTATATATGGAGTCAAATTGTAAACTTTTTTTAAACAGTTTTTTATATACAAAATTGGGTCTATTACCTACAACTTGTATTAATTCGCTATTTCCACATAAGATGTTCCAGTTTCTAGTAATAATGGACCTGATGTTAAATGTATCAACAGACATATCCAAAATACAAGAAGTACCAAATGTATTTGTGTTAGTGTTGTTAGAACTTGAATTGTTAACACCTGTGACTCCATGTGGCTCATTTGTAATGGTAGTAAAACCATTTTTCAAAATTGGTGGAAAATCAGTAGCCCTTCCTGTTCTAATTTCATTAGCTAGTTTGCCAAGTAAATCTGAGGGGTAACCTCTAACCAAAAACATATTCTGTATAAAACTGACTTCTGATTCAAAATCAGCTTCTTCAGAAATCATTTGTGAAGCATGAATAAACTGACCCTTCGGTATGTTATTTTTCATAAAAACAGGATGGTTGCTCAAATAATGCAAATAACTGTTAACAAACATCTCCTTCCTATGTATTTCACTTGTGAAACAATTATTAGAAGTATTCCAAGTCAGGGTAACATCCAAAAAATGCACTGATAGCCCAGCATTCCCCAATACAAATTTAAAAAAAATCACTGGAATTATTAATACTATCACAAAAAGAATGGACCTGGTCTATGCCACCTTCCAGGATAAAAAACAAATCCTCCACATATCTGCCATAAAAAACTACATGATATTGCTCCATAATAGGTCTGAGAAAACTATGCTCCCACCACCTAAGAACTAGAGTGGCGTAAGCCAGGGCCGCAGCGGACCCCATAGCTACTCCTCTTAGCTGCTTGTAACTTTTCTTATTAAATAGAAAATAATCATCTGCGGTGGTGGTGCTGCGGTAGCATTGTCGCCTCACAATAAGACGTTGTCCTGTTCGATTCTCAGCTAGAGCATCTTCTGTGTGGAGACATGCATGAATGGGTGTACCTTCGTTGAAGGTTGTGCGTCAGGGCTAGCAACTCGGCACGTAAAAATCTACTGCCAATCATTAGCGGACCGGAGTTCCGCTGTGGCAAACCCTAACCGGGAAAAAGCTGAAAGACACAACAACAACAACATTAAGCACTAGTTCTATTAAGATGCATAAAACAAATATGCTGTCAGAATGAAGGTGAGCTACATTTCCCAAGAACTGTCAAACAAAATCAACCCCTTGATCATGGGGGATGCTCGTAAACAATGATTGGACATCCACTGTAAACAAAATGTTCTTCTTAGAATCAAAGGAATTTACAGAACTAAACGTCCTAATCAAATCCAAAAAATGCCACGAGTCCTTAATAAATTAACCTAATTTTTGGACTAGTGGATTTAACATGTAGTCAACTACTAAAGAAATACCTTCTGTGTCTGATTTAGGTGAAGATACTATGGTTCTGAATGGGGGGGGGGTTCAAGATTTTTATGAATTTTGGGGATACCAAACATGGTCCCCAAAAGTGGATGTTCAACTAACATAAAATCATACATGTCATTAGTAATATACCCATTGACCCACAGATCATATAAAATAGAACATATACTGTGATATGCCTTAAAAACCAGTTGTTGACTAACTAATGAATATTCAGTTTCAATACTTAGCATATTTTCCATAGAGTTAACATATTTATCTTGTTCAAGAATTACCAGCCCCCCTCCCTTATCGGCTTTCATAAACCGAAGGTAGCTTAAAGACCTCAATTCTTTTAAGTTTGTTCTTTGAGCTCTAGTAAGATTATAAAACTTATAATTTACCTTAGTATGAACAAGTTGTCTGATGTCTTCAGGCAACAATTTTCAAAAACAAGTAAGGTGTTAGTTAAGGGGGGAGTATTGGTACTTGGCTTGGCAAACAGACATTTATTAAACTCCATACTAGAAAAAACATAACTTAAATTTATGAAAAAAGAAAGAATAAAGAGTGCACCATTAGCTGGAATTCAAACTTGTCAGCAAATAAATTCAAATAACCACCTGTTTGGATAAATCTTCATTTATTGCGAACAACAGGAGCTGCAGCAAGTGATAAAAGTAAGCGCTTTCGCGTTGACACCCAACGCTTCTTCAGACATAGAAAACTACTGAATCTGGCTCCTTTTAAACATCCATTAACATGATGTCATAATTAGCTTAAAGAGACAGATGTGTCTAAGACTATAAAACTAGAAAACTAGAAAATTACTATCATAAAATGCTGCATGACTTAAAAACTTTAAAACCTTAGTAAATTTTAATATAAATGAACATACATGTAAAAAAATAAAATAAACCACAAATAACTCTAATGTTTCAATGGTCTGGAAGCTAGGAAAGGCTTAATAGAAAGCCTTTCATTGAGTCCAAACTTGTGTGCTTGTAATTTGACAATCCACTTGCCCTCTTTTTCTTCTACTCTATTTTTGGCATTACACAGTCTGTCATCTGTCTTTACCAATTCAAGAACCTGAAATTTGAAAGTGTGATTATCACCAGCATCAACAACATGTTTTGCAAGAGCATTTAATACATTGCTCCTGGATACTGCATAAATATGCTCCCTAATGCGTTCTCTTAGGGACCTAGTGGTCATACCCACATAGAACTTCCTGCATGACTGGCATTCAGCCAAGTAAACCAAATTCGTGGACTTGCAACTTGCATGATGTTTGAAGACATAATTCCTGTGTGTGACAGGATGTATAAACCTATGGGTATTAGCTATGTGCCTGCATTGATTGCAGGATAAACAAGCAAAAGTACCATTCCGTGTGTTTATCTTGTCATTGACATGAAATTTATCATAACAAAGTAACCTATTCAGTGAAAGCATATTTTTATATGCTACTCGAGGTGTGCTGTCTACTAGAGATCTGATGTTATCATCAATCATGAGAAGATTCCAATGTCTATTAAGAATTTTCAGGACATGCTTGTTTTTGTTTGTGTAAGGGATGGTGATCCTATTGGTCTGGGCCCTAAATGCCCGTGTGGTTGGTATGTATGAGGTATTGTGTCTCTTAATGATAGGTATAGCTTCATTGTCCCTTTTGCTGTCACATTCAGAGACAGCTTTAAGTACTGAATTTCTATTGTAACCCCTAGTTGTAAAATTGTTTACTAAATCAGATTTCTGTCGTTGGTATGCTGAGCTACACACTCAGCATACCAACGACAGAAATCTGATTTAGTAAACAATTTTACAACTAGGGGTTACAATAGAAATTCAGTACTTAAAGCTGTCTCTGAATGTGACAGCAAAAGGGACAATGAAGCTATACCTATCATTAAGAGACACAATATCTCATACATACCAACCACACGGGCATTTAGGGCCCAGACCAATAGGATCACCATCCCTTACACAAACAAGAACAAGCATGTCCTGAAAATTCTTAATAGACATTGGAATCTTCTCATGATTGATGATAACATCAGATCTCTAGTAGACAGCACACCTCGAGTAGCATATAAAAATATGCTTTCACTGAATAGGTTACTTTGTTATGATAAATTTCATGTCAATGACAAGATAAACACACGGAATGGTACTTTTGCTTGTTTATCCTGCAATCAATGCAGGCACATAGCTAATACCCATAGGTTTATACATCCTGTCACACACAGGAATTATGTCTTCAAACATCATGCAAGTTGCAAGTCCACGAATTTGGTTTACTTGGCTGAATGCCAGTCATGCAGGAAGTTCTATGTGGGTATGACCACTAGGTCCCTAAGAGAACGCATTAGGGAGCATATTTATGCAGTATCCAGGAGCAATGTATTAAATGCTCTTGCAAAACATGTTGTTGATGCTGGTGATAATCACACTTTCAAATTTCAGGTTCTTGAATTGGTAAAGACAGATGACAGACTGGGTAATGTCAAAAATAGAGTAGAAGAAAAAGAGGGCAAGTGGATTGTCAAATTACAAGCACACAAGTTTGGACTCAATGAAAGGCTTTCTATCAAGCCTTTCTTAGCTTCCAGACCATTGAAACATTAGAGTTATTTGTGGTTTATTTTATTTTTTCACATGTATGTTCATTTATATTAAAATTTACTAAGGTTTTAAAGTTTTTAAGTTATGCAGCATTTTATGATAGTAATTTTCTAGTTTTCTAGTTTTATAGTCTTGGACACATCTGTCTCTTTAAGCTAATTATGACATCATGTTAATGGATGTTTAAAAGGAGCCAGATTCAGTAGTTTTCTATGTCTGAAGAAGCGTTGGGTGTCAACGCGAAAGCGCTTACTTTTATCACTTGCTGCAGCTCCTGTTGTTCGCAATAAATGAAGATTTATCCAAACAGGTGGTTATTTGAATTTATTTGCTGACAAGTTTGAATTCCAGCTAATGGTGCACTCTTTATTCTTTCTTTTTTCATGATTTGGACTTTTGAATAAGAGTGCTTTACCTGGCAGTGTGTTTTTCTTTGGTCAGAATAACTTAAATTTAGTTTGACAAAACATTTTTAAATCCAACAATGTGTGTCCTAAATTCATTTTTTTGCTAGGCACAAAGTTAAAACCAAGCCCTAAAACAAATAAATGATCAGAAGTAAATGAATAACAAGACAGATTATAAATTTATAATTGATTAAATTAATATTGATTATAAAGACCCCATTGAAATATCCTCTACCACCTGACTTTTGTTTTGCAGTCACTAGTACTTCCCCCTTTGAACCAGCAGTTACTTGTGACTTGAAGTTCCTCTCTTGGAAAACACTTTTACTTATAGCTATCACCTATGCAAGACTAATTTACAAATTGCAAGCCTTATGTTCAACCCCCCCCCCCCCTTACTTAATTTTCCATAAGGATACAGTTACACTCAGGACAAATCCATCCTTTCTTCCAAAGATGGTCTCAGAGTTCAACATTAATCAGGCTATATACTTAACTGTCGTCTTTCCAAATTTTTCTAATAAAGGCGAATATTGCTTACACCTTTTAGATGTTCACAGACAATTACGTTTCTATCTTAACAGAACTAACGAATTTAGGAGATCAGAACAATTATTTGTCTCCTTCTCTGGCACAGCCTTAGGGAAATCTGCCTCTAAGGTTACCTTGTCAAAATGGTTAAGAAATTGTATTTCTTTAGATCTATGGCTACCTCAGCTGTCTACCATTCTAAAGCTTCCATGAGTGAGATATGTGCAGCAGCAACATGGGCTACTCCGCATGCCTTTATTACTCATTACAAATTGGATCTGTTCTCCAGCAGAAGAGCCGCCTTTGGTTGTATGGTTCTCAGGAATGTCCTTCCTTAGGGCCACCCAGGATCGAAAGTAGCTGGGGATTCTCCCCCATTGGTCAAAAATCTATGAACATTGACAATATCAGATAAAAAAGTTATGTGTTACCATAACGTTCCATCTGTGTTGTTGATCTTCATCTATTCTTGTCGTCCCACCCTCCTTCCACTTCTTATGGATTTCTGGTGGAGTGAGCGATCTGTTATCCTTGGTCTTCTGTTAGGACACTCCTTGGACACTGCTTCCTCATTTGTAATTAGTTTCCTTCCATTGTTCTATAATTCTGCAAACTCGATCTGAGGTAATGTAGAGAGGGGTATTGTGGGTAGATTAGCTTGAGAGTTTTTTTGCTGGCATGAGCTATATAACATCCAAATCGGTTCCGAGGACTGGAACCATAGCCCATCAGTCAAGAATAGATGAAGATCGACAACACAGATGGAACTTTATGATAAGACATAACTTCTTTTTTCTGCGCTGTATCTCAACAAATCTTTTCAACTGTCAATAATCTCTACAGACTGTCACAGTGATGGAAGCACATTTTTTATCTCTTGGATGTTCACAGGCAACTTAAGTTACTGTACACTACTAAAACCACTGAAATTAAAATATCAGTGCACCAAACAACAAAAAAGGCCAAGTGAATAATAAAGACTGACATTTTGACTATATAAGCCTTTACAGAGTGCATCTTTCTCACTTCCCAACAGATCTTATATACACTTTAACTCACATCAGTTATGGTATTTAACAATTAGTCTAATTGAAATAAATTCCAAAGCATTTTGCAAAAAACATTTCCAATTACACTCTTTGTTTAGTCCCTTTGGAAAGAGTGTATTACATTTTAAAATAAATATAGATTCCTTTCTTCTTAGCTTTTATTTAATATCTTGTAAAATTGTATATTCATTATGTAGCGAAAACCACAGCAGGAAAACAGCCTGGAACCAACGTATCTTCTGTTAACACAATTTTATTTTCACAGAGTCAAGGAAAAAACAAGTAGTTTAACATGTTAGTATAAGCAGTGTTTTAAAACAAAGGAGGGCCAAATTACAACAAAGTAAAAATGAATTTCAATATATACATACATATTAGGGACAAAAAGTTTTAAACATATTTTTAACAATTTTTACAGGGTTTAAATATACATTTAATAATAATAAAATTTAATATTTAATTATTTATTTAAACTAGATGGTTATTTATTTATTTATTTACAACAATAAACAAGAAAAATTTTAATTAAATTTTAATTAAATTATCACATCAATTTATAGTTATTTATAGTAAGTTTATTTAGGATGCATCAAACAATATAAATTTTAAAAAATATCTATTTATTAATGTAGAAACTATACTAGTTCAATAACAATATAATAGTATTAATCCAATAATAATAAACAAATAAAAAACCGTAGTACAAATCCATGAAATGCTAATGTTATAATAATGAATTCAGGAAAACCAAATTGTAAAAGACGACCAACACCATTAATTTTTATAAGAAAGGTTTTCTATTTAAATGAAGCGTGCACAGTACTGGAATAAGAAAAAGTTCGTTTTACTGTAGAAAACTTGTTTTTTTGAAAAAGTCCGTTTGCACGGACAGCTTATTTCAAGATGAAAAATAACTTAACACTTTTCAAATCATTAAATCATTCAAATCAAATGCAAGATTTTTTATTTAAATAATAAAATATACAATAAATTTTCCGAACATACAAAGCATCTTATAATAGGTGCTGAGAGCAAAGAAACATGAACACACTTTTTAAATAACATTTAATAGGAAATTTACGAAGAGAATATAGCTTTAAGCATAGAAACACTTTAAAAGGTTTTAATGAAACAATTATACAATCAATTAATTAAACATTGGGTATATAAGCAGATGGTTTGCTTAGTTAAAGTATCTTGAAAAAGCCCGGGAGAGCCCGGGCGAAAGCGATTGATCTACTTGTGTTACTCCTTCGTGATTTTATGACTTTGTGGATTACTGCACTAAACTACTTGTTTTTTCCTTGACTCTGTGAAAATAAAATTGTGTTAACAGAAGATACGTTGGTTCCAGGCTGTTTTCCTGCTGTGGTTTTCGCTACTAACTTAGAGGTTGTCCTGCAGTTGTTTTTTGCTTATATTCATTATGTATCTACTCCAACACTGTCGCCTGCAACCCTGATGGATCCCCTCCATGAAATTCGTTAAGTTACTGTATAACCTAATGAGTTCTAAAGAAATGATGGCTTGATCAATTTTTTGTCTTTCAAAAAAGTGAAAGGCTTGCTAGTCAGTAAAAAGGCTGCTTCTAAATAGTTGGCGCAGTGTTCTGCCTTTTGCTATGTCATTTTTAAAAAAAGAAAACTCTTCATAGTACTGCAAGACTTCATTCCATCATTCCTCTAGGGCAGTAGATGCATCAGCATCATATCTGATTAGACAGTTTATAAACTGCCACAAGGCTTACGATATGTTGAGAATACCTTTACAAAGCATTTTATGTTGAACGTTCCTTACAGGGTGAGGCAAGTTTTGGCACTGTTCTTATTTTGGGGACCCTCTCACTGTCTTTCTTCCAAAGGATACTTAACTACTGCTTGGGAATCCACACAAACGTTAAGTTGCTATTACAGTTATCCCCCCAGAAGAAGGTAGTGCAACCTCGTGTAAAAATATTTACCATAACAGTAGACGGATCTTTGAGGAGTGGAAGAAATCAGTCAGCCATGGTGAGCTTATGTGGGAGTCAGTCAAGGTTTGAATGAATGCTGACGAGACCAGCATTGGTCTAAATAGGGATTGGGATATAGCTAAAGAACTTTCTTGGAAGATTCTTGCCAGGAATGAAGATATACTGTGGGTAAAAACAAAATGTATTTTGCTGGTCTTGTGGTCTTCCCCTAACAGATCTCCTGTTTTGTATAATAAGTATTCTGATGTTGTTAGTTTTCATTCATTGCTCAACAGATGGATTCAGATCCTATCCATCAGATCTGACTTGGCCGTTGCTAAAGCTCATGGCAACCAGAACTCTCAAGCTTCACCCTTACCCATAATGCACCACCTCCAATTACCCCAGATCTTGTTTGCCGCTCCAGCAAAAAGACATGGTTTGCTGTTACTGTAGCTTCATAGAGATAAGTGACAGTTATTTTTCTTACAGTCTTATTTCCTTACTGCTTATCCTTACCCTTCTTCCTTTTTCATCTGTTTAATAACTCATGTCTAATTTTCTTCTCTTGCTTTGTACTTGTGTACTCTCCAGATACTATCGTTAGTATCTCTTCTTCTACCTAGGCTGTTGTTCTTACCATTGCTGGTATTTTTCACTTTTTTTCATTCTGCTTTTCTAATATACAAAAAACGTTTCTTTCTCCTTCTTGGGTTTAGACCCTTGTCTAAAATCTCTAAACATGTCAGAAAAGCCAGCAGGATTTAAAAAATGTGTAAAGTGTGGGCATAAATTGCTTCTCTCAGAGGCCCACACCTTATGCATTTATTGTTTGGGCCCTTTAAACCTGCAAGAAGACTGCTCTATCTGTCATATCTTCAATCATTGTTAGTGGAAAGAAAAAGTAAGCTCATTTTGAAAGGCCTTCCTCTTTCCTCCTTTGGAGAAGCTATTTCTGAAGGTACTACTTCAGAAACTAAGTTAAAGAAATCCTCTTCTCCGAGGCCTTCATCATCATGGTCTACCTCGGAGTCTTCAAGAAAAAGATCAGCAAAGGATCTGGTTTCAACCCCGGATCACAAGAAATCAAAATTTATCGATCCTATATCAGCTGTGGATCCAAAAACCTCAAAGCCATCTGATCTGTTTCGGATCCATCTATTTCCAAACAAGATCCAACAAGTTCTAAAATATCATAGGTTCATAGGTTCATAGATTAGTACTAGGCTACCTGCCCTTGTGAGCCATTTTAAGCCTAGCCAATTATCCCCTGTGAGATTCAAACCCTCTATATATCAGGTCTGGTATCACCAAAAATGGTGTTTAAACCTTTACCTAGAGTAAGGTACTCTCCTTCCTTGGACCCTATCCTCGATAGAGTACCTTCTCCTTTTTTGGAGAGTCCCAGGTCACCTTCTATTTTTTTTGCTCATTCTTCCAGGAGCCTAACCAAAGAAGATGTGGAGAGACTGGTGAGGAAGATCTTCATAGTGCAGAGACAGATTGGAGTTCCTGTGGCTCCTACCCCCCTCTGGGTCAGGAGATCCAAATGTCTTCAACTCCCCTTTTACAGATTTCTCCTCTGACTACCACTTTAGCATTAGAGTCCTTGGATCCAAGTTGTCCAGGCCTGTCAGTTTTGGATCTATAGATATCCTTATCCTTGCATCCAAAGTCATCCCTGAGAGCTCCAGTTCCTTTGGATCCAGTGAGCTCCTGAAACCGTAGTCTGCCTATCAGATCTAGGGTGTTGCATTCAATTCTGAGATTTTCGGAGCTATGTCTGCATCTTGAAACATCGGCATGGGATAGGTCAGCTCTGGCTTTCACCTCTGAGGTCTTGCCCTTGGGGTGGGAGGGGAATAGGATCCAGAAGCATGTCTTCTCTGGTGGAATGTCCTCTTCTTCTCTGAGCCACTCGACTTTTGAGGTTGTGGAGAGGGTCTCTTCAGCTCTGACAGCTCTGACGGATCCTTCCCCCTCGGATCAGAAGCCTTCCATTATGACCCATCATTCGAGCGTCACCATCTCATTCCACTGGGACAGCCAGTACAAAAGCCTTGGCTCCCGCTCAGGGAATTATAATTTCCTCTTCAGATACCTCCCCAAAACATCCCACTGAGGAGGTCCACAGAAAGAGGACGTGCAAGAGGAAGCACATTTATTCCCCGGAGGAATCCATCACCGAGGATACGGATTTTGATGAGGGCAAAAATGTCCTCTCTGTCACCTCCTGAAGATGTCTTGTTTGGAGACATCCTGGAAATTCTTAAATAGAGAGTAGACTGGATGCCTAGTAACCTGAAACCAGAAGAATCTGTTCTCCTAGAGGCTTTTGGCACTAGACCTTCTAATTCTTGGGTGATTCTGCCCGCTGACGACATCATTAACATGATCTCTCAGTGGGAGTGGAAGGATCCAGACACTATAGAACCCATTCCTCGGAGACCAGCTAGGATTATGGCACCACCAGTGAACAGACAGTTTTGGAGTAAACGAGTTCCTGTTGATGTCATGGTCATTGCTGCAGCCACCAAGAAGGAACTACCTGAAGAAAGTTCCACTGTCCATCCCTCCTCCAGCAGGGAGTCGCAGGCAATGGACAGATTTGGGAAGTGTGTCTACAGCTCATCCACTTTTGTGCTGAGGTCTGTCAACTACTTGGCAAGTTTTTCCAGATTGTAAAGGGATTTGATTAAGGAGTTATCAAATACCCTTTTGGGTTCTGTTTCTAAGGAAGTTCAGGCCTCCATGACTTCCCAGTTATCTACCCTTCAGTCTATATACAATTTTTCCATGAGGTTGATCTCAAATGTAGCAGAGGGAACCTCAAGAGCAGCAGGTTCAGGCATTTCCATGAGGAGATATGCCCAGATGCGCCTTTGTGAGTTTGAGGACCCTTTCAGGTCCTCTTTCGTCAATGCCCGTTTTGATGGAACATCTTTATTTGACCCCAAGGTTAAAGATACTCTGTCTCAGATGTGAGAAGACCCTGTCTGCCATGGATGTGCATTTTTTTGATCCCCTCAACGAACCTTTTCCAGGAATCGAGATCAGAATATGTGGTTCAAGAGGTCTCGGGGTCCTTTCCAGGACACATGTGGAGGAGGATCCCCCAGAGGCAGAGAAGGGACCTCAAATGGACACGGCTGTCCACATGTCAGAAATGGCCCACAGAACCAGGGTTTCAGAGATTCATTCTTTGACAAACCCTACTAGTGCTCCTGGAAGGAATCCCAATTGTCCGCCTCTGGAGGTAGTGGGGGGGTGATTATCCCCGCACTAGAGAGCCTGGCTAGATATAACAAAAGATACTTAGGTGCAAAGGATTATTTCCAGAGGATGTATAATACCATTTTCCCTTCCACCTCCACTTTCAAGAAAATCCCCAATGTTCCACGCAGTCAGGGGGGAGCAAACAGCAGTTCAAATGCAAAAGTTGCTAGAAAAGTGTCATCCAAGAGGTCCCACCAGACCAGATAGAGTCTGGAACTTAGTGAAGGTTCTTTTTACTGCCAGAGAAAACAGGGGACTGGAGACCAATTCTGGATCTCAATGAACTAAGCAAGTCAGTTCAAAGAACCAAGTTTCGGATGGTCACAGTTTAGTACATTCTCCCTTTTCTGGAGAAGGTCGATTGAATATGCTCTATAGACCTTCAAGACATGTAGTATCACATAAAGATGAACAAATGGTCTAGAAGGTATTTTACATTTCTGGCTGGGGGCCAGTCATTTTCAATTCAGAATACTTCCCTTTGGACTCACCACGGCCCCCATGGTGTTTACCAGGTGCATGCCAGTAGTAGCAGCTCACCTGAGACTGCAAGGATTCCGAGTGTTTCCACGTCTAGATGACTGGCTTATCACCGTTTTGACTGGGTATCAACTTGTATGTGCAAGAGACCAAGTTCTCCAGACTTGCTCTTGTCTGGGGATAACCATAAACTACGACAAATCTCATCTGGAACCCACTCAGAGTTAAGAGTATATGGGAGCAGTTCAAAGTATAAAGACAACCATTGGTTCCCTTCCATTACTGAGGGTTCAGAATATAAGACTTTGAGTAAAAAAGATAATTTTCAGCACCTCCGTTTTGGGCCAACTGGTTCTTCAGGCTCTGGGATCAATGGCAGCAGCAATAATGTTGGTACCTCTAGACTGATTTTACATGAGAATTCTGCAGTGGATATTAGCTTTTCAGTGGCCGATTCTTTATCAACCCATGTTATACAAGATAAATTCACCAACCTTTGGAAAAAAGATCTAAAATGGTGGATTCATTCAGGCCAGGGTCTGCAAGGTCATCCATTCATTCCCCCTTAGCCCAAGATGATAGTGAGCATGGATGCTTCCTGGTTAGGGTGGGGGGGCATTATCTGGAGAAGACAGTCCAAGGCACCTGGTCCCCTGAGGAGGCCAAATTGCATATAAATGTCCTAGAGATGAGAGCAGTGCTCTTAGCATTGCAGACATTTCAGAGTGCGCTCCCTTTGGGGACAGTTGTAGTACAGTCAGACAGCATGTCAGTCGTGTGGTACATCAGCAAACAAGGAGGAACCAACTCCTACCTAGTGTGTTGAGAATTTCTGAAAGTGTGGCAGTGGGGCAATCTCTTCCGACCACTTTCTCTTAGCAATGCACATACTGAGGAATTACAATGTGATAGCAGATAAATTGAGCAGGTGCATTCTTCTACCTCACAAATGGTCCCTCAACAAGAAAACTGCAGACAAGATATTCATCAGTAGGGCTAGCCTTGCTGCGATCTGTTTGCTTCCTCCTAAACAATAAGTGCAGCAGCTACTTTGCCTAGATCCCCCCTGAGAGGGACTCTCCGTGGGAAGCTGTACTTCACGATTGGCCCTCTTGTCTCCTGTAAGCGTTTCCTCTCACTCCTTTAATTCCCCAATTCTTTCAGAAAGCCTCCAGATTGAAGTGCAAAGTTGTCCTCATTGCTCCATATTGGCCTCAACAAATTTGGTTTCCCTTTCTTTGGCCTCATCTGATTCCACCAAGTTGGTTTCTGGATCCAGCTCCGGACCTTCTGTCTCACCCAACAGACATGATACACCCAGATATGACAAAGTTCAGGCTGTTTGTCTGGCTTCTCCAATTCCATTGATAGCAAGACAACCATTGCTCTCTTCCCATATCCATCATATTTTTATGTCTTCCCATAAACCTTCCACCAAGAAACTGTACTCCAGCAAATGGAAAAGATTTGGTTTTTGGGCTCAAAAACATAATATTGAACCTTTTACAGCTCCCATACATAATATATTGGATTTTTTATTACATCTCTTTGATGAAGGAGCTAGTTCTTCCACAGTTTGAGTCCAGTTGGCAGCAATATCAGATTTTCATGTTTGAATAAATGTGTCGTGTAGTATCTCATAAGTTAAGCAAAGCATTTTTTAAGAGGCATTCTACTTTTAAGGCCTCCCTTTAAAGATCCTACTCCTCCATGGAACCTAAATCTAGTGCTGCGGTACCTTATTTAACCACTGTAACCTGAAGCTACCTGTGACCTTAAATTTCTTTCATGGAAGACAATTTTCTTAGTGAACATTACTTCGGCCAGAAGAATGTCTGAGATTCAAGAAATATCCTCAGAATCCCCATACTTAATTTTTCATAGACACAGAGTAGCTTTACATACCAGTCCATCATTTCATCCAAAGGTGTTATCAGAATCCAATATTAATTAATCTATTAATTTGTCTGTGTTTTTTCCCAAATTTTCCAACAAAGTTGAATATGCACTGCACTTATTAGATGTCCACAGACAGTTGTGCTTTTATTTGAATAAGACTAAAGACATCAGAAAATCGAATCAACTGCTTGTTTCATTTACAGGACCCGCATTGGCTGAACCAGTTATCAAAGTTACTCTATCTAAATGAATAACAAATTGCATTTCTTTTGTCTGTAACAAATCGAGTATCATTTTTAACAAAAAACATTTGTGCTCATTCCACCAGATCCATGGCAACTTCTTTATTATTCCAGTCCAGAATGTCCATTGATATTTGTGGACCGGCTACTTGGCTACTCCCTGTACATTTATTACTCATTATAAATTAGATCTGGTGTCCAGAGGAAGAGCATTGTTTGGTGCTGTGGTGGTCAGAAATATCCTGCCTTGAGTCCACCCAGGGAATTAGGTAGCTGCAGGTTCTGTTTCATCTGTTGAGGAATGAATGAAAATTGACAGATAAAGAAGTTATGTATTCACAGTAACATTCTGTCTGTATTGTCCATTTTCTTTCTTCCTCAACTCCCCTCCCACCAATCCCCATCTTTAAGACTCCTGGAAGAATGAGTATCACGTGGTCTACGTGTCTTATTTACTCATACAAGACCTCAGTTATAGCTTCTCCATACTAATGATAGTAAATTTCACCTTTCACTTTCCTAAGCAGCAAACAAGGTCTGAGGTAATTGGGGTTGGTGCATTATGGGTGAGGTGAAGCTCGAGAGTTCCTGTTTGCCACGAGCTTTAGCAATAGCCGAGTCGGAACCGATGGATCAGATCCGAACCCATCTGTTGTGGAAGAATGAAAATGGATAACACAGATGGAACGTTATGGTGCGCACATAACTTTTTTTTTCACTCTGGTGGAATGATCATATACTGTATTTCAAACCTCAAGTTTTTTGGGGTTGTTAGCAAAATAAAATACCCTAATGAAATGTAGTTTTGCATATATAGTAGAACCAAAGGGTAAGAGATGTTCCTTAGAATATTGCTATATCTAGAGTAGCTTTTATACTGCAGAGAACAGAACACAACTAGTTTAGTACAGTTAGATGAAACTGACAACTTTTTAATAAATTATTGCATGTCCTCTTCCATTTAATAGGAAATATTATGAGACATCATAAACAACTCATTTGAAGAATTTGCAGTCAGTATGTTTATTCTTCACATTTGATATTGCTGTGCAGTGTAATGCTACTAAATCTTAAGCTTCAAATAATTTGTCTGGCTTGTCAGTCAGTTTTTATTGAAGAGCTTGAATAAGCAAACAATTACAAATAAGTTAATATACTAAGACTAAAATAAGGAATAAATGTAGATCTAACAAGAGGAATCATCCTTGAGGGATAAAAGATTGCGATTACCCTCTCCACCAATTGTAGTTCATCTTTTTTTTCCTGTGAAGCTGCCATGCTAGGGGAGGGAAGGGAGGCATATTTACCAAGTATTGGCATATGCTGTGATGTTACACACCAACATCATAAGTGCATCAGGCCACCAGCAGTGCCTGTGCCCCCCACACCCACAAGCCTCCAGTTCTTTTCTACTGCTCACACAGTTTGTGTTGATCTTGATGCACGTTGGTGAAAGGTTTTTTGCACTTGATGCCTGAAACTGAATCTACACTATCCCAGTGGCCATCAGCATTACTATTCAAGACTCACATCAACATTCTCAGTTTTCAGGTGACGTGGCATCTAAACGAAGGTGAGTATTTTATATATGTATTCTTTTTTGTAGTGGTTAACTGCTTCATCCTGCTGGAGCATCGCTGTACCATTTACAATATCATTGTCCATTGCAGTCCAATGACAGGTACTAAAGGGGGAATTCTGAGGAGGTTATGGGAGCATCGATAACGAATGTTGTTCTTACATATGCCACCTGAGAGGTATGTTTATCTGTAATGCAGTTTTTGATATAAAAAGGAAGTAGCTTCCAATTTAAATGGCTTTCTTAAACAGATAAAAATAAATCTAATTTGTTCTCTTTCTTTCTTTTTCCAGGTAAATATATTGCTGGTTGTTAAGCTGCTGAGCACATTCTTTTGATGTAAAACACGAAGGACGTAAAAGAAAAAGAGTTCTTTTCCACTTTGGAGAAATGTGTGCTTATTGTTGCTTTTGATGACATTTTTGACTCTTTTAAAGTAAGACTTCAGCAGGAAGCTTCTCTCAGTGGAGGTCATTGCATTCCATCTGTATCGAGCTTAGTCTAGCTGAAAAAGAGGGAAAACAACAAGATTATTTTCATTAAGCCTACTTAGCAGAAACCTTGGCATTAAATACTGCTGACTGAGAACAAAAAAAATGCACTTGAGTCTGTTTTTCAAGAGTATTATTTAAAATGTTTAAATCATGCACTGTCTCCTGGCCCTTGTCCTGTAGCAGGATCTTGGCCAGTGTAGTGAACTGCAGTGCAAAGAGACTGGTGCTCCCTGTTGGTCAACATTTGTTTTACTACTGATACTTGTGCAAGTTACTATTATGACATTGAAAACCTGAGATTGAATCTGGTGATTTATTTTCTAAAGAAAAGTACATGCTGAACCCTAGAAACATTGCACCAGGTCTCTCAGAGGATAGCTTTTTATCAACTGACTTGCCTTAAAGTTGTAAAAGTGTGACTGTATACTGGTGCAGTGTCTAAAAATGTGTGTGTTATTTTGTTGTCAATGAAATGGGACATTTCTCAGATGACTCTGTTTTGTGTCTTGCCTGTATAATAGATGTTCTATTTAAGCTGCCGTTTGGTGTTTTCAAGGTTCACCCTCCCTTATGTATAGTACTAAAATCTGTAGTGAAGACCTGACAGATGGGCCCAGACTGCAGAGCTATGTATGTATGTATGGGTGGTATGTGACAAAGGTGGAATGCTGGAATGGAAAATGAGATTTCACATTCTAATTCCACCATGGTGACCAAATCCGTTTTTGCCTCCGTGCAGACTGATTGCTTGGGCATTAGTACAACTGATTTTTGTAACAAAGTAGGGCTCCACTGTAAACAAGGTGATTTTTTGAGTTGGTTGTCCATGATAAATAAACGTGTAAAACAGAAAAAACAGTAGTTCCAGTACTTTTGCAAGACTTAAAGCCCTGTCTTTTACAACTGATACCATTTTCCTTGGCAGAATATTTTTTGGACGGGGACAGCTTTATGAAGCTAATACTGGTGCAGAGTCAGTAAGTGCTGTATAGGACTTACCACTTGAGTGCAGTAAAAGTAGTGGGATCTGTTTTTATTCCTTGTTTTTAGCTGTGTTTTTATTCCTACTTGAGATTGTAACCTGTGCAGCATGAATATATGACTATACACAAAGTTTCCTGGTGTTTACATTTGGCATCCTGTGAGAGGAGCAGAGTTTTAATTCTGTTTGGCAACAGCTTTTAAGTCATTTCTGTTCCTCATGCAGTCTGAGGAAATGAAGTTCATTGTAACTTGTCGGTAAAAACACAAGTACTGTCTTTCTTCTCCACCACTTTGTGATGATACTAAAGTAAATGATCCCTCAGATGCCACAGCATTTAAAAACTCACGTTTGTTTTATTCTGAGAGAAGCTGTTACTTGTAAACATGCCTACACTTTTATTCTGAGAGAAGCTGTTACTTGTAAACATGTCTATGCTACCAGACTTTTATATCACTAAAGCTAAAGCCTTAAGCATCATCTGAAAACAGAAAATAATGTTAATGAACCTGTCAGTTCTGTATGTAACAAAGTACTGCCGTGTAACCAGTCCATTTGAATAGTTTTTCTATGAACTGGGGCAAATATCTTTCTTCAGATAAATGAGTCAGTAGATGGTAGCACTTGAAACTGATATTGCAAGGTATAGTAGAATCTTGTGACTTCAGACCACCATCATTATTATTTATTATAAATTCAGGTTTTAAAACTCATAGGGCAATGTGGAAATTTGCCCTGTCCCTGTAGCAAGAGTATTTTGAGAGCTAAATTGAGTAATCCTTTAGAGATTTGCTAGGAGAACAATTTCGGGCATCAGATGTCAGAATAAAATGCTTGTAATATGAGGAGATACTGCAAACCTTGTGCACAGAGATGCCCAAACTATTTATAAGATATGAATGTTCCTCAGATATTGCACAACAGTAAAGAGTTTTTAATGACTGATCTTGGCTCAGAAAGGTAGCACTGATATTACGGCTTCCTTTTCATTTCCATTTTAGTTCTTTGGGAAGACTGGCCGGTCAGTAACAAGTCTCCTACCCCAGCTGCCTCATAATTATTGCATGGGCATTTACCGACGCCTCCCTCCACAAACACACAAAAATATACTGATCCAGTTCCCAGCCCTGACCTGTCAGGAGATTTGTATTTCTTGCTATTTGCCATTATTATACTGTGAATAGTCTGGGAAAAACCCAGTCCATTTGGCAATTAAAACAAGATTCATGACTCCTAAATTAGCAGCTAGGTCTTAAATACATTTATAGAGAAGAGAACAATATTACTCGCTTGTGGCCTAGTGGCTCTGCTATGTATGCTGATAAAAAAATAATACAGCAGTATAAGAGAAGACGAATACTCACTTGTGTCATGATGGCTCTGCTACATATGGTAACGTAATTTTGGGTCATTTCCTGTCTTTTCCAGCCCCCTGCTATAAATCATGCTTTGGCAGGCTTTTCTGGCTATAGAGAACTCAGCACAGCTCCTCGTGGTGTCCAGCAGAGTTCCTAGAGCAGCAGAGACCAGAAAAGACAAACTTTCCAGATTTTAAGTATTTTTTTCTGCATTTTCGACTTTTTAAGCCTTTCGATTGCTATTTCTGCCTGTTTTATTCTGCTATTACCTATTTTTACTGTTTTTAATAGCTTGAATTGTTTATTGCACTTGCTTGTTTAAGTTTTGCTTAAAAGTTAAACAACAGACTAATACACTCAAGTGTACTAGCTTTTGATAGCATTTAGTCGAAAAACACAGCATTTATTGTATTTTCTGCCTTTCTGAAAATAACTTGAAAAAAAACAAAAATACTCTTGTTTTCCATACTTTTCTAATAGTTTGTTCCAGTGATCAGATTTTGCTGATCCCTGGGCTTTGTCTTGGTTCCTGTTTTCTCCATTTTCCTTGTTTGGTCAAGGGGTAGTTTCTTTACTCACTAGTGGGAGTAGGGAGTACTGAGCTGCCTGTTTGTCCTCAGAGGAGTGGTTTAAAGCAGTAACTTGTAGTTTATTGGCCATTTTGGGTCATTTCCTGTCTTTTCCAGACCCCTGCTATAAAGCGCGCTTTAGCGTGGAGCTGCCACTGTTGCACACTAGGGCAGCGCCGGTTAAGCAGGTTTAAACTATTCGGGCTACCTAAAGTCCACTCTTCAAATTTTCCCTTAAAACTACCTTCCTCGAACTATACTACTGATCAAATCAGCGCATCCTATAACTAAAAAGATCATCTCTACTTGACTCCAAGTAGACCATTCTCTATCTGTTAAACCTAGCACTTGCTCCTACAGTACTTATTACCTTGATACGGCACTCTTGTCATAGATAGTACCCAAAAAGGCAACCCCCCATTTCTCGGTCACCCACGTCCCCGGATTCTTTTAAAGTTTTTGTCTATCCTTCTAGCATGTCGAGGGATCAGTTGCTAGTGTCCTCTCCTGCTCAGCTGGTGAACCTGGGAATATTGAGGCAATGCTACAATTGCCTCATGTACACAGACAACCCTCTCCTCCTCCCACAAAACACAAATACATGCGAGAGATGCAACTATACGGCCAAACTGGAGGCTGAGCTCTCTCAACATAGGACTGGCAAGACCAGTCAGGAGGAGAAGGTTACCACGCACACTATAGACCCAGTCTCACATAGTACCATTACAACCTCAAATCATACACATTAACACACAAAGACATACTCGGAGGCTCTGATCAAAAATCTACCAAAACAGCAGAGGCCACCAAAGCAGACACCCAAACAACCACCACCTCAGAACACAACACCTGCAACACATAGACCTCACAGTCAGAGTGTCAAACAGTCACAGCCCTTAAGGCCAAACACAATGCCAGACACACTAGTCATTGGTGACTCCATAGTCAGACACACTGACGTCCCGCTCACCAGACTGAGTAAGGAGAAGGTCACAGTAAGCTGCCTGTCGGGCGCTAGAATCCGCCACATAACGCAAGCACTCAGGTCTCTCAACAGCAGGTACAAATATGACTCAGTCATTGTCCACGCTGGTGTAAACGACCTGAGACGCACCTCCTTGGACTACATGAAAAGAGACATTGAGGAGCTCTCTGATTATGTAGCCCAGGCAGGTATGACCCTGACCTTGAGCAGTATCCTGCCTTCACCAAGAATGATGCCACAATACAGAGATAAGATGATCAGCTTTAACAATTGGCTTAAACACTGGTGTCATTCAAAGGGGATCCAGTGTCTGTCTGCCTGGGATGACATGCTGGACAAGCCACGCTGCCGCAAGGGACGGCTTGCACCTGTCACCCTGGGATTCTGGATATTGGCAAAGGCTCTTGCCACCCCATAGTGCCTTTTTAGGCAAGGCTCAAATTCTAAACCTACCACCCTAGAACACAAAAAGGAAAAAACTAAGGGTAATGCTGCTCAATGCCAGAAGTCTAAATCTCAAAATGCACGCACTCGAGGCCCTTCTCAGTATGGAGAACATCGATGTCTGTGCTGTGACAGAAACCTGGTTCAAGGCTCCTGAGAGCACCCCAGCTGTCAGGTTTTACCTCATATCATGCGTTCGGCCCCAAAATCCGGACAATACCAAGAAAGGAGGGGGTATCCATATTCATCAAGGACACCCACACCTCAAGACTGGTGGCAACGCACGATGCATCGGAGACCATCCAGGTGCAATTAACCATAGGCAAGACTGCTCTGCAAATTGTAGCATGTTACAGGCCACCCTCACAAACTCAGGAACCTCACATGGCCTTCCTGAAAACACTAGAGGGGATAAATGTATCACCAAACACCATCATACTAGGTGACTTCAATTACCCTAATATAGACTGGGAACACTACTCAAGCCCAAACACCCTAGCCCAAAAGTTCCTGGAATTCATAAACTCAAATGCCATGGAACAACTAGTCACCATCCCCACAAGAGGAGATAACATACTTGATCTCATCATCACGAACATGGGAGCACAATGTTCAATACCAGAAGTACACCCCTCACTGGTGAGATCAGATCACAAACTAATCTCGCTGGAGGTCCTCATCCCACCCCCACCTGAAATAAAAAAGACCACAGTAAAGAACTTCTCAAAAGCCGACTTCACACTTCTAAAGACTAGTGTGGTCTCCTTTAAGGCCCCGAGCTGGCGGAAAACAGTACTCAAGCCGCTGAATCACTTACAAATGCCTTCTACCAGCACCTGCAGGACTGCATGGATAAGGCAATCCCAAGCAAAACAAAGACTCTTTGTACCAAAGGCAAGCGTCCAGTCTGGTGGACCCCAGCCATAAACAAACTCTACAACAAAAGGAGGAAGCTACTACAAGATAGAGCAAAATCCTTAAAAGGTAAGACACCCTTGATCACTATAAGTAAAAACTAAGAGCCCTCATAAAATCATCCAAAGCAAATTTCGAGAGAAAAATAGCTAAAGACTCAAAAGACAATCATAAGGCCTTCTTTAGCTATGTTAGAAACCTGGGAGGAAACTCCCAGATATGCTCAGAACTAGTTCAAAATGATGTGAAGATTACTGATCCTACAGACATTGCCAACATACTGGCTGACAGGTTCAGTGCAAACTTCTCCCCTCCCCAAAGGAGAGATATCTATACCAAACGATTGCAGCCCCCAAACATCTCCAGCGCCCAAGTGAGAACTGCTCTCTCCAAAGCAAAAACACAGCATCCATGGGACCTGATGGTGTCCCCGGCTGTGTGCTCCACGAACTCAATGAGGAATTAAACCCACAGCTAGGACAGCTGTTTAATCAAAGTCTTACCTCTGGATACGCACCCAGGAGTGGCGCACTGCAACTGTGGTCCCACTTCACAAAGGCGGTGCCTCCACCGACCCTGGAAATTACTGGCCCATTAGCTTGACAAGCCTTATCTGCAAAGCCATGGAGAGGATCATAATGGACCTCATAAATAAAGACATTGGGAATTTGCAGACTTTGGATCCAACCCAGTTTGGCTTTGTCAAAGGAAGATCATGCCTTTTAAACTTGGTTGACTTCTTCGAAACAGTCACCAAAGCCATTGATGAGGGAAAGGTAGTCCATACAGCCTACCTCGATCTGGCTAAGGCCTTCGATACAATATCCCACTCGGGTATCATTGAAAAACTCATCAGCTTAAATGTTAACCCATACATCACAAGATGGGTTGCAAACTGGCTGAGTGACAGAACCCACAGAGTCAGAGTTGCTGGCGCCATGTCAGACTCAAAGCCTGTCACAAGTGGTGTCCCACAGGGCTCAGTCCTGGGCCCACTCTTGTTTGGCATCTACTTTTCCGAAGTACAAGCAAACACAGAAGGGTTATGGCTGACAAAGTTTGCAGATGACTGCAAACTGGGCCATAGTAGAAAACACATCTGACACAGATATCCTTCAGAAGGGTCTCACAGAAACAGATAACTGGTGCCAGAGCCACGGCCTAAAGTTAAATGCCAAAAAATGCATAGTCATACCCTTCGGGAAAAACAAGGTTACCCTAGCTACCAAATAGGTGGCAATCCACTGAGCACAGAAGAAGTTATCAGGGACCTGGGGACCCAGGTTGATAGTAGTCTGTCATTCGACACCCATGTAGCTAAAGTAGTTAGGAAGACCTTCTACATTGCCCACCTTATCATGAAGGGATTCTCATCTAGATCAAGGGAGGTCATAGTCTCCCTTTACTCATCACTCATCAGACCAATGATTGAGTACAATGCCCCATTCGAATGTATCTGACCCGACACTTGCAGCAGCTGGAGAGGCCACAAAAGTTCCTCACCAAAAGGATAAAGGGTCTCAAAAATCTGTCCTATGCTGCCCGACTGAAAGAACTCCAGCTCTATTCAGTCGCACGCTTGCTCAGAGGTGACCTTTGCCTAACATACAAGGCCATGTCAAACCCAGATTTGATGAATATGCTTCACCTCAAAAATCTAGATCCATCAGAGCCACAAGGGCGGAGACTTAAACCTCGACACGGCTATTAATAGGACGTGCTGGAGGGATAGATTCATCACCCAAAGACTCCCTATGCTGTGGAACAAAATCCCGGTACATGTGAGGCAGAGCACCTCGCTGGCCTTGTTCAAGAGAAATCTTGACCAATGGATGGGAGATCGCAGATATACCCCAGGGATTACCTCAGTGTCACTGCTCGACAGAGGCACAGCAAAATAACGGGTATAGTTCCCCATACTTAAGGGGTGGCGTAAGCCACAAAACGATGGGCTAGGCTTGCAAATGCCCTCGGGCAGATAGTCTAGTATGAACCTATGAACCTATAATACGACAGTATAACTGTGCTACATATTCTAGTATAACAACCTGATGGCTGCACTAAGTATGATAATATAACAGTAATACGGCAGTATAAGGGAAGAATACTACTCACTCGATGACTGTGGTACGTATGCTAATCACAATAACACAGCACACTTGACCCCTGATGATTCTGCTATGTATGCTAATATAACAATACTACAACAATATAAGAAAAGAGTACTACTCACTTGTGGCGTGATGGCTCTGCTACATATGCTAATATAACAGTAATACAGCAGTATAAGGGAAGAAAAATACTCACTTGTGGCCTGATGACTCTGCTACGTATGCTAGCATGATAATAATAATTATAATACAACAGTATAAGAAAAGAATACTGCTCACTCATGGCCTGTTGGCTCTGCTACATGAACTAACATAAGAGTAATACAGCAATATTAGAGAAGAATACTACTCACTTTTGTGGCCTAATGACTCTGCTGCATATATTAATCACAATAATGTAGCAGTATAAGAAAAGAATACTACTCGTGGCTGATGGCTCTGCTATGTTACTAGTATAACAGTAAAACAGCAGATGTTCTTCGTGTTTCACTGTTGCAGTCATCTCACTTGGGTTATCTGCCTGCAGGTAGCCCTCAGTCAGCCTGAATACCACAGTCTTGGGATTTCTGTGTCAGATGCTGTCGCCTCTTCCATGACGTCAGGAGTATAAAACATGCAGCCGATGCCATTACATCAGCTTTTCTTGCCGTGTGGGAGCCTGAAGCAGAACCAGTTCACAAGTGTCGGTCGGCCGCTACCTGAAATTTTCATTTTTCGAGTTTCAAACCTGAAGTCTTTTAAAGCTAATTACCCCATTGGGGATCCTTTTTTCTTGCTTTAACCGATGTCAGAAAAAGTTAACAATTGTCTTGTCTGTGGAAAGCAAATACCTCACAGAGATTTTCATTCTTACTGTGTCACCTGTTTAGGCCCAGACCATGATGTTCCTCACAGTCGGTTTTGTGCCTTGTTTAACACCCAAACTATTCATCGTCTGGATATCTTTGTCGCTAAATTGTTTCACTCTCATTCTCCATATTCTGAAATGGCTTCGATAAGCCATCTGACTACTGATCTTCCAAAAAATGTAAGGATAAAGACAGAGACAGACTGCACAGGTCCAAAACTGCCGATGATGCTTCCGTTAACTAGTCACCAGTCTGTCGGTACTCAGTGAGGTGCCTTCGCAGCCCCTGATACCCGCTTCTACAGATTTGCAGGCTTCTGCTGAGACCCATTTTGCGATGCATCTTCGTCTATGGAACCTGCGGATGTCTCTACCTTGGATGGGTCCAGAGCCGCTGTGCAGGCACCAGCTTCTGAGGGTGTATTCCGACCTTCCAGTGTTTGTATTAATCCGACAACTTCGTTTTTGACTAAAACTACAGAGTTTCTCAGGCCCAGAGTTCGCACTACGCCTAGAACACCGATGACCAAAGCACATGCTCAAGCTCCCATGGCACAGAAACAAATGCTTAGAATGGCTGAAGACCTTATAACTTTAATTAGGGGAAGCCAGCCTTCCCCCTCTAAAAGACAAATAACTGATTTTCCTTCTGATTCTACAGACCATGAGTCCGATGACTCTGATCCCTCTGATTACCTGGACATACCCTTATCTACCTATGAGGATTCAGATGCAGAGGACTCCATTTCCTCTGCCTCCCCTCCAGAGGATTCTTCTTTTGGTGAAACCTTGCATACCTTAAGAAAGCATTTCTGCTGGGAATCCCAGGACTATCCTCAGTCCAAAAAAGACTCAGAGAATTTTTAGACTTGTCTCAGCACAGGCCTCTAGCTATACCCCCCTGTCTTGGATAATGATATGGGGGGCTCACATGGCAGGAAAATGCATTCAAGGCAAATGGAGCCCAGGACAAATTCCCCTGCATATCAATCAAAAATAAATGTTAGCTGTACAGAATGCTCTGACAGCCTTCAAATACCTTATCCTTCCAGGACAACTCCTGATAAAAACAGACACCACAGTTATGTGGTACATAAACAAGCAGCAGGGAACTCATTCCTACCCACTCTGCGGGTTAGCCATGGCCCTGTGGAGCACAGCTTTGAGCAACCAAGTGCACTTGCAAGCTCAATTCCTGCCAGGCAAACAAAATTCACTGGCAGATGACCTAAGCAGAAATCTACTGGACCCATACGAGTGGAAACTGGAATTCAACTCATTCAAACTTCTAATCCACAGGTGGGGGACACCAGTGGTGGGCCGCTTTGCCTCCCCCCAAAACCATCAATTGAGCAAATTTTGCACCAGAAATCCTCACAGCAAAGTGTGGAAAGTGGATGCCCTATCCTTTACATAGGAAAACCTCTCAATTTATGCCTTTCCCCCTCTGCCTCACCTCTCAAAAGTACTACTCAAGATCAAACAGGACAGACCAGGGGCAATCCTTATTGCCCCAGACTGGCCACGCCAGCACTGGTACACACTCCTACACAATTTGACAGCAGTGCCACCCTGGCACCTACATCAGACCCCCCCCCCCTGCTGTCCCAGCAGGAGGGACAGATTTTGCATCCACAGCTGCAAATCCTGAACTTTGCAGCCTGGCTTATCCCCTGAATAACACCACCAGCAACCCTCAGCAAACAGGTGCTGGACGTCATCCTTGAGGCCAGAAGGTCTAGTACTAGGAAATCCTATTCAGAAAAGTGGAAAAGATATTGTTCTTGGGGCCGTTCTCAAGGAAAGGACATAGTCGTGCCCACCTTACCTCAAATCTTAGATTACCTTACAGAGCTGCTCCACAGAGGCCTATCCTCATCAGTTAAGATTTACACCTCTGCCATCTCAGCTCATTACAATACTGAGCCCACCTCTCTTTTCTCACCCTCTCATCAAACAGTTCCTGAGAGGAACTAACAATTTAAGGCCCCCGGGGAGAGCTCCCACCCCTGCCTGGGACCTTAACTTTGTACTAGAGAAGCTCACGCTTCCCCCTTTTGAGCCTGCTGCTGCAGCAGAGTTAAAATTCCTCTCTTGGAAAACAGCCTTACTTCTAGCCATCACTTCAGCGAGAAGAGTGGCTGAGTTACAGGCACTAATGGCTGTGGAACCCTTCATTATTTTCCATGCTGACAGGGTTTCCCTCATTACTAACCCATCTTTTATGCCCAAGGTGCTTGGCTTTAAACCAGTCCATCCATTTACCAACCTTTTCCCCTAATCCTTAAAATAATGGGGAAAGAATCCTGCACTCCTTGGATGTGCATAGACAGCTCAGGTTGTACCTTGATAGGACTAAACCTTTCAGAAAATCTGACCAGCTGCTAGTCAGCTTTGCTACAGGGGCAGAGGGCAAGGCCATTTCAAAGCAAACTATTTCCAAATGGATAGCACACTGCATCCATTTTTACTACAAACACAATGGAAAACCTACCCCACAGGGGATCAGAACTCATTCCACTAGGGCTACCTCAACCTCCACAGCATTTCTCAGGGGAGTCCCTACCAGGGACATCCTGGAAGCTGCAACCTGGAGTTCCACCAAGCATTACCACTTACCTATCTTTTCTAAATTCAGAGCTGGATTTTCCACAGCAGTCTTACAAGGCATGCTAGCCAGCCTTAATACTTCTTGACTGCCTCCACCCTTCCTCAGCTTTGGGAATCAACCCAAGTGTGATGACCGCAACAGTGAAGCACGAAGAACATAGTACAGTTGTGTACACTTACCATAAATGTAGATGTTCAAGTGTATTCACTGTTGCAGTCCTGGTTACCCTCCCCCCAGCCCCCTGACTTTTTCTATACTTTCTGCCTATCCTCTTTTTGGCCATATCTTATGGCAATGGTATTTACTTTTTACTGGAGGTGTTCCATACCATGTAATTGCTTCCTATTTTGGGAGCTTCTGACATCTATGGCAAGAAAAACTGATGTAATGGCATCGGCTGCATGTTTTATACCACTGATGACCTGACGTCATGGAAGAGGCGACAGCATCCGATGCAGAAATCCCAAGACTCTGGTATTCAGGCCGGCTGAGGACTACCTGCAGGCAGATAACCTAAGTGTGATGACTGCAACAGTGAATACACTCAAACATCTACATTTATGGTAAGTGTACACAACTGTACTTTCTGTGTGCAGCAAGTACAGTTGTGTAAACTGAACTGACCATAACAGTGGATGTAGAATGATCACTGCTACAGTAGTCTTAGCTATATGGGTTATATCTTGCCAAGGATGTAACAGGACACCTTCCACATGCCCAGATTGTCAAACAGCTTGAAATGAGCTGACAAAAGTACAAGTTTGTGTGCAAAGCCCTATAGACCTTTCCTGCCAGCGGAGTGTGGTAGGCTGAGCCCTGAAAGGACGTGCTAGAACTAACAAAAAAATAAATGTATACACCCTGGCATAAAGACACACAAAAATCAAGGGGGATACTGGGAGGCAGCGGCTATTAAAGCAATGGTCATTTGAACATTTACTGTTTTGGTAAGCTCAACTTTGACAGCTGTACGTCGTTCATCATATTGATCACTGCTGCAGTAGTGTTAGCTATAAGAGTAGGTTACTCAACTAATTTTTGGAGGTGGAAGAAAAAGAGTCTAGGAGCCCCTGGAAAATGATACTAGCAAAGCTTGATCTGGAAGTAGAGAAAGAATCAAGCTTATAGTGCTTTGTAAAAGTATGTACAGAGAACCAAGTAGCAGTTTCTAGAACACTTCTAGAATCCATCCCTTACGAAAAAGCCATAGATGAAGCCAAGGCACGGGTAGAGTGGCCCTTGATCCTGCCTGAAATGGCTTTGTCATGGTGAGTATAACAAAAGGTAATAGCCTTAGAAAACCATTTGGAAATGGTCTGTTTTGACACAAATTGTTTCTTCTTCTTACCTTCACAAGGAAAACACAATTGATCTGAAGATCTGAAAGATATAGTTCTGTCAGGATAGGACCTGAGTTGTCGGAGGACATCCAAGGTACGGAGTATCCTTTCTCCCTCATTTTTAGGTTCAGGAAAGAAAATTGGGATATGGATAGTTTGGCTTAAAGTAAACTCTTGATACCACTTTAGGAATAAAAGAAGGCTTAGTTCTCAAAGAAACTCTGTCCCCTATGGGAAATGAGGTAGTGTTGACTCACCGCTTGCAGCTCAGATACCCTTTTTGCAGAGGTCAGAACAATCATTAAAACTGATTTTCATGTTAGGAACCTCAAACCAGGCATATTAGCTAGTTGAAATAGAGCAAGTATTAGCTTCTCTAACACAATAAAGATCCCAAAGAGGGGCCACCAGCTTACTTTGAGGCATTTTATACAAACCCACTTTCAAAAACATTTTGACATGAGACTGTCTTAATGGAGGAGGATCTATGGACAAACATGGTGAAATGGCCAGTACATGAACTATCACAGAGGAGTAAGAAAAACCATAAGATAGTAACACTCAGAAATATTGTAAAAGAGAAACACTATTCCAGAATGGGTGCTGATTATGTTGTTGGCACAACTAGAAAAGCTTTTCCGTTTGCTAATATATGACTTTCTAGTAGCAGATTTTTTGCTCCTTTTGTACCTGCTGCACATCCTCAGAAAACAGGTGCCTAAAAAAAATTAAGACCCTGTCATCCAAGCAGTTAATTGAAGATGATTGACGTCTGGGTGTATTAAACACCCCTGTTCTTGTGTGAGTATATCCAGTCTGTGAGGATGCTTGTGGCAATTGCCCCTGGCCATTTCCAAAACTAGAAAAAGTCATGGTTGCCTGGGCCAGAAGGGCATCACCACAATGATCTTTGCATATGGGAGCATTTCTGTCTAAAGAAAAGAAAAGGCATCTGTCTTCCAGGCCTTCTTGCATGGAGTCCTGGAATAGAATTTTGCCAGTTGATTATTCAGAGAGGGGGCAAAGACGTCTACTCTAGGAACTTCCCACAGATGGATCAAATCTTGGAAGGCCCACTGATCTACTTCCCATTTGTGAGGCTCTGCACTGATCCTGTTCAGTTTCTCTGTCACACTGCTTTGCCCTGATGGAATGTAGGATGCCTGTAGAGTTATATTGTGCTATGAAGCTATATCCCAAGGTAACATGGCTAGTCTGCAAAGGGGTTATGACCTGGTTCCCCTTGCTTGTTGATGTACCACATGACTGTTGCATTGTCTGTAACCACTTGAAGAGGTCCCGGGGGACCAAAGATGGTTCAGAGAGTTGGGTGCCTTGATCAGGGCAAGCATCTCCATGACGTTTATGTGCTTGCATCTGTCCTTGGTGTCCCTTGCCCTCTGCACTTTAATCCCTCCTGAAATTGCTCCCCAAGCAAAGTTTGAAATGTGTGTGGTGACTGACTGCTTTGGAACAGGGAGACAAAAGAAGACTTGGATTTCAAGATATTTGTTGTCTCCACCCAAAAAATTGCCTTCTGACAAACCCAAATACTGGGATCTGAAAAGATAAAGGGTGTTGATTCTGGGACCAAACAGATTTCAGATTCCATTTTATTTTTCTCATCTGGAGTCTTGCCAGGGGTATCATGAGAATCATAGATGCCATGGTATCCAAAATCCTAAGGTATTCCATTGCAGTGACCAAAGTCAGAGCAGAAAACTGTAGAAATAGATCTAAATAAAGATCTATTTTTTCCCTGTAGAAGAAAAACTCTTTGAACTGAGGTGTCTAGTTGACATCCCAGGAATACAATCCTGTGTGAGGGAGTCAAGAAAGACTTTTGAATGTTCTCTTGGAATCTCAGCTTGTGTAAGACATCACTCACCCAAGAGAGAGATTCCTGAAACTTTGAAAAAGACTCTGCAAAGATAAGCAAGTTGTCTAAATATGTAAAAATGTGGATACCTTGTAGTGTGCAGTGAGTCACAATTGGAACCAGACACTTTATGAACACTCTTGGTGCAGTGGTTAGTCCAAAGGGTAAGGCAGAGAACTGATATGATCCATACACACAAACAATTAAGAAACGCCTGACATCTGGATGAATAGGCTGTGATTATTATTATCGCGTAAGTCCAGTGTTACCAGGAAACTTGAAAGGGGAAGAAAAGGTAACAGGTTGTGAAGTGACATCATTTTGAATTTGGGTACTGTCACAAATAGGTTTAGTTTAGAAAGTGCAGAACTGGTCTCCCAGCATTTTCTTTCTTTGGCACTAGGAACATCATTGAATAAAACCCCTTTTTCACTTGGGAACAAGGAATTGGTTCTATCACTCCTTGGGACAGCATGTGATGAAGAACAGGTGGAAGAAAACAGTCTGATCTGCAGGATGAGGTATGACCCCCTAGAAAGGAGGAATTTCCTCCCACTGCCATCTGTAACCCTGATGAATAATTTTCAGAACCCGTCTGCAAGTCTATTGCCAAGTAGAAAAATGGAGATTCAGACTTTCTGGAAGAGAAACAGGACCAAGGTGGGAGGGGGTCACAAGGTCTCTTGAATAGTCATTCAGACTTGGACTGTCCTTGGTTTTGGAAGGTTTGAGACTTCTTTTTGGAACCCACTTGTCACTTCTTTTTAAACAGCTTTTAATTGAATTCTGTTGACTGTTCATTCTGTTTTGTGCCAAAATTGGTTGAGGAGAAAGAAATTGCCTTGGAAAATTTAGAAAAGGAGGGCTGAAAAAATCTTAAAGATTACCTGGATCAGCTTGCTTCTTTCACGTCACTTTTTGATCAGCTCTGTAGCAGACAGGCTACACAATACCTAAGAGAGACTTTAAAATCTCATTGTTTACATCATCTGGGAGATGTTCTTCGTGTTTCACTGTTGCAGTCATTATATTTGGGTAATCTGCTGGCAGGTTGCCCTCAGTCGGCCTGAATTCCAAAGTCTTGGGTACTGTGTCGGTTGCTGTCTTCTCTTCCATGACGGCAGGGGTATAAAACATGCAGCTGACGCCGTTTTCTTTTGTCTTTCTTGCCGCGCGGTGCCTGAAGCAGAAGCATTTCACAAGTGTCGGTCGACCAACTACTGAAATATTTGAGTTTGTGTTTCAGAACTGAAGTCTTCACTGAAGCTAAGTACCCTGTTGGAGAAACTTTTTTCATGCTTTTTACCAATGTCAGAAAAGGTTAATAATTGTATTACTTGTGGGAAGCAAATACCTGTTAAGGATTTCCATTTATACTGTATTCCTTGCCTAGGCCCTGATCACAACGTGCCCGGCTGTCAGTTTTGTGCTAGATTTAACCAACGCACTTAAGTGTTGGTATATTTTTGCATCTAAGTATTTTGGAAACAGATTTAACTACCCAGAAATGTCGTCGGATAGCAATCTGACTACCGGAGTACATAAAAAAACGCAAAGAAAAGGACAGAGAAAGGCAGTTGAGATCCAAAACCGATGACAAAGCTTTTAAGCCAGTCGCCGGTTCGCCGGTACTCAGGCACTTTCGCAGCCCCTGATACTCGCTACCTTCGAGTCGCAGGCCTCTACCGACACCCATGTGGAGTCTGGCATACTGCATGATACTCAAGGTATTGGACTGACGGCTGTATCTCCCTAGGTTGGGTCTGGAGCCGCTGAGCAGGCACTGGCTTCTGAGGGTGTATTCAGACCTCAAACATTTATATATCAAACCGACGAAAGCTGCAAAACCAAAGGCAAAGACATCCTATAAAACTAAAATAAATGACGCCTGAGCCATGTGCACAGGCCTCTATGCCTAAAAAACAGATGATTAAAATGGCTGAAGACCTTATTATCTTAATCAGGGGTACCCATCCCCTTATTACCTTAATCAGGGGTACCCATCCCCCTCCAGATAAGAGGCCTAGGCAAGACACTGACTATGAATCTTCAGATCAGGTTTCTATTTCTTCTGATCAGGAATTATTTTTACCTCCCTATGAGGATTCTGATGCTGAGGAGTCTATTCCATCTGCATCTCCTCCTGGGGATTATTCATTTGGAGAAACCTTGCATACTTTGAGGGAGCATTTTCACTGGGAGAGTCAAGACTTCTCAGAATCAAAAAAGAGGCTCAGGGATTTCCTTCTTCTCCCTCAGCACAAGCTTTTAGCCATTCCCTCTGTTTTAGACATTGTGGATGATGTGTTTTTGGAGTCAAGCTTGACCCCTGACTCTTTACCTCCAGCTCCCAGTAAGCCTGACAGATATTACAGGGTCTCTGACTCTCATAAATTCTGTAGCAACTCAGTATTTTCTGGGGAACTAAGAAATATCAGTATTCTCCCAGTGAAAACACTGACATTCTAGTCCGAGAAAAAGAGAACCCCCCCACAGGAAGAATCCAAAACTGAGCTCTCCTGTGAGTCTGAATCAGAAATCTGAGGACAAAACCCTGAATCCTTCCTTGTATCTTCCTGCTCAGATTCAGACTCTTGAATCTCTTCAAGAAAAGAGGCACCCTCTTTTTTTTACCAGAAACTACTCTACAAGAAGGATCAATAGCCTGAACTAAAGCCTGAGCTAATTCCAGTAAACTACAGTTATCCAAAGAAATTTGAGGAAGCGTAGATAGATGTTTGATTTTCTGTTTCTTTTTGACAGGAAAAATGGGACCAGTGGTGTTACTAGTGACAGCCACTGCTTCCCCAGGGGTGGAGACAGCATTCTCACACACCAGGAGAACTTTCCCTGTTCTCTCTCCCAGGCCAGCAGTAGTGGCTCCCCCTTGCCCACTGAGGGGACTCTAGCAGCCACAGAGGATGTGACTAACCTCCAGTCCATAGTGGCTGTAGGTGCTACACCAGAGGAATTCAGGTTAAACACAGATTGTCGCAGGAGAATTAACTTTTCTTTTTTTGTTTCCTTGTGTGGCTGGAAGATGGACCAATTATGGGTTCAATGGTCAAGCCAAAAATGGTACCTCTTTCCCTTGGAAGACCAGCAGCAAATACCAGTAAAACTACCAGTCCACAAAAGTACTTTTTTGACAGAAAAAAATACACAGTAAAACACGATAAGCACTTTCAAACACTATGGCAGCTAAACAATAGAAAATTAAAACAGTTTCTCCACAGAAAGTATGTTATCAGTTAGTTTACACTACTTTTAAACTGACACAAAAAACAAATGCTCCATTTAAAAGTACGTCAGTCTCAAGACAGTCTTTTAAAACACAACACTACTAGCTTTAAAATAACATTCCTGAAGAGGAAAGTAATAAACATCAGTAAATGTAAGAAACTGTAAGTTTTTTCCCCCAAAGGGAACTTACCTGTCCAGTAAAGGAAAGCACAAGCAGACTGTCAGTCCTTGACAGCCTCAGAGGAACATACCCTATGGCAGAAGTCAAGCTTTGAAGGCCTTTGCACTCAAACCTGTCTTTTAGTCAGCTCATCAACAAGCTGCTTGACCATTTCGGCATGTGGAAGGTGCTGTGTTATATCCTTGGCAGGATATAACCCATATAGCTAAGGGTACTACAGCAGTGATCAGTATGAAGAACATCTGTCTGATTTTTCAGTATGCAATTTAGCTTTACTCCAGTGCGCCAGTGCTGTTTCTTTTTACCTCTCAGTTTGCTGAGTAACCTGGCAGCCACTCATGCACATATAAGAACTGTCCACTACCAGTAGGTTTACTAGCGGTTCGATGTTCTGCCTGTCTTGTGGATATCTTAAACATTCCCCTGTCCCATTTTTGGTTACTAGACAGTTGTCTGTTATTGACAGCCAGATTATGCATTGACCCAAGATGAGGTACAGAGAAGCAGAACCAAACCAAACCAGCTACCTTTACCTAAAATGAGGTACAGGGAAATAACACCAAACCAACTGCATTAACCCAAGATGAGTTACTGGAAAATAACAAGCCAATTGCATTAACCCAAGATGGGGGAATGGGGAAACAGCACAAAACCATTTGCATTTAACTCGACAATTATGGGGAAACCGCGCCAAATCAATTTACCCAAGACAAGGTATGTGGAAACAGCACCAAACCAATCACATTAAACCAAGATGGGATATGTGGTATGGGGAAACAGCAGCAAACCATTTGCAGTAGCCCGTGACAATGGGGAAATACCGGCAAACCAATTGCATTGACCCAAGATGAGGTATAAGGATACAACACCTAACCAACTGTATTAACTCAAGATGAGCTATAGGGAAACATCACCAAACCAATTGTATTAACCCAGCATGAGGTACAGGGAAACTGCACCAAACCATTTTCATTAACCCAATACGAGGTATGAGGAAATGACACCAAACCAACACGCAGATGTTACTGTTACTGTGTAACTCTGTGTGGAGTATGGTATGAATGGAGGTTAACACAGAAAATGTGGTATTTATTTTGTCACCCCTGCCTTCCAAACAGAGTTCAGCTATAGAGGTAGCAGTTGACCTCTAAGATACTTCTAACCATATTTTCTCTTTAAGGGTCTGCATAGTATGTGGAAAAAGTAGCCTTGCAAAACTGATGGCAGTGGTCACATGGTGTGCTGACTTGAATAGTTCAAAACTGGGTGCATGATGGAGCCATGTATTGTGTGACAAGAAAGATCTGTGGTAACAGAATAAGGGTGTTAGTGATGGGTTACACTTTGGAAGACATGTCGAGATAAAGAGTTGTCTTTGTTGCAGCTCAGTAGTCTACTGATAGTGTTGCACATATTTGGTAACACTTTCTCCTTTTAGCTCTGTTCTCTGCAGCCCAGAGTAGTACTACATGTAGTTTCCTGGTGTGTAAATCTGGATACCCACCATAGATGTAAGTTTTGCAGAGACCAGTCTTGTGTCAGCTGCATGTGTAGTGGGTATGATAGATGCCCCAGGGTTTCTGAATCCCTGGGTCTGAGGCTTAGTTTTTGGATTCCTCCTCCCCTTGTTCAGAATTGATCTGTGAGCAGTCTTCTGATTTTTACAGGCTGGTCATCACAGCATGCTTCCAACTGCTCCATTTGTGCTTTTCCACCCAGACACACTTCTACCTGCAGTCACACAGTAATACTGTAGTAGCAATGTGGAAACTGCTTCCAGGCATAGTGGAGGAGAGACTCATTCTCTTTGCATCCATACACATTTCCAGTATCAGTCGTCTTTGGTGCACTCTCCAGAGACAGCTCATTGAGCCTTGATAGTATGCGCACAGTGTCATCTATTCAGCACTTACATTTTCCATTTTTTATGATCCCCTGTCTACTATAACATGAAATGTACTATACTTAATATTCACTTTGACACAACAGAAACAGACTTCATAAGCATATAACTCCTAACCCCCACCTGTTCATGTTTGACTAATCTGTTAAGGTTGTCACGTTATGTCAGTTTATGAATGAACTGTGGTCATAGTTGAACAGTTAATGTGTTGTTATAAACAGTAAACTGAATCAGATAAAATCCCCAGGATTCACGAAGCCTCCGTGTAAGTGTTATAACTCTTACACGGAGGCTGCAGTTAAACGGAGTGATGTCAGCATGCTTTGCATATTCATGAGAGCATGCTGAATCACACCTAAGTCTAACACGGTCCGTGTAAGACAGTAGGGGGCGTGTCCGTAGGCTGAGCCCTGCAAGCGGACACGCCCCCAGAAGTGTAAAAGTGCCCAAAGTAAACACCCACAACAGAGTCCATGGAAATGTGAATAAACACAACACAACACATGCCCCCACAGACTATGAACATAAAATATATATAAATGAACATGTTATATATTTTTTTTAAATTGTAAAGATGTTTAACCGTGAGTGCACTCGTTTGCGCGGGCGTGCCCGTAGCGCAGCTACAGTTAGCAGTCAGTGGGAAAGCATATAAGAACTAAATATGCAAAATAAGCCAGTAAGCAATAGCGTAGCGGTAGAGATGTTGGCTGAAGAGCAGGCATTCATGGTTCGAGCCCCCACAACACCAATTTTCTTTTTTTCAAAATAAGCAGGAAACAAGTCCCTGACAAATATGTATACATAAAACCCCAATATATGTAAAATGTAATGAAATAGCCCATTTATATTGAAGACATGTGAGGTAACAGAAGAAAAAATGCCAGATGTGCTCATAGCTGAGCTACAGTTTAACAGAGTGAGTGCATGTGCCCGTAGATGAGCAAATGTTTAACTGGCGCAAAATGAGTGCCCGTAGCTGAGCAGTGGTTTAACATGCTAAATCTATGTGCCCCTAACTGAGCTGAGCATAATATGCGTGCCAATAGCCAAATGAGGCTTAAAGCAGCGTACCCCATTTGTGCGGAGCTGCGCACCATGCAAACAAGTTAACCGACGGGCAACGTTGAGCAAGCTGTATCAAAACTGCCTTTACACAGACACACCCCTCAGCATGTCTAGACAGTCATGAAAAATAAAAAGCAGTGGCCAGGTTCGAACCCAGGATACTATACACCATAGTCAAGGTACAGAACCACTAATCCATGACAGCAGTACCTGTAAATGCAATAATAGCTAATATATAGGAATGAATACAAACTAGAGCATGACAATGCAGGTTTACTGAAGTTGATACAATTCCAAAATGGCCAATCACAGATATGCGGGAAAACGGACTATATAAGCCCCATAGGCGGAATACACAGCATAAACGATTGTAGAACTGACCTGCAGGCAGAATGACAGGAGTAGGAGAGGGTAGTCGCTTTTGAGCACAGAGGTGGGGTGTTGAGGAGTCCAGGTACATGGTCTGGCTCCTAGTCCATAATCATGAGGCCCAACTCATGCAGGGCCAGGTCCTCTGGGGAGCATACAGGGCTGAGGCGTGGGACCGGTTGGCTCATGATCTCACCAGTGCCACAGGGATTCCAAGGACTGGTGAGCAGGTCCGTCACCACCATGCGGACCTGAAGGGACACAAGCAGGACCAACTGAACCTTTGGATCCAGGAGGCCCAGCAAACACCCAACGCCCCACTACTGAGTAAGTAACATTTAATTATGTATGTAAGAAATTAAACTAGCTGATATTATGGAGATGTGTATTCCAATATTACTTCATTTATATTACAGCTGCAGGTGTCCGTTCTGCGAACTGCAGAGCCTATGGCGATAGGCTGGTGCGGTTGCGCCACCAGGCAGGTCAGTAATCCACTACCAGTAACTGTAAAGAAATATAAAAGTATGGCAGTCAGCAAAAGAGTGCAGTGTAGTCAGTAAGGAATAAAATCTGCAAGTAACAGTGTGAAAGTGTATGCAAGTATTGCTTGATTACAAAAGTGTGTTTCAGCCTGTACGTTTAACCTAAACATGAAACTGTCCAACATATATTCTGAAATAAAAATGCCCTGCCTGTAAGAAAATAGTACACAACCTGCAGCAGGCTGAAAAGTATAGCTGCAGAAGATGATGAAATCACATGTGTGAAATATATCCCTGTGGAAATACTGAAACATGACCGAAGTGAGACTGCTGGAAAGGATTGTAATAACTACTGGTAAAACATGTCAATAAAGCCTAGAAGTACCATCCTGAATAGTAAAATGAATGCAAGTGTGAGAAAGTGTCATGAATCAAGCAATACAGTAGTAATAACCCCTGAATAAAGTATACTGCAGTCAAGACAGAATGAAATGCATATAAGATTCAAAACCAAACAGCAAAATCTGTTCAAAGTGATGCTGCATCTGGAATGTGTATCCCAAAATCTGGATATGTTGCTCTCAGTCTGCAATATGCAGATAGGATGTTTGTCTGATATACCAAACATCTGCACTTGTCTACAGCTATATAAAGCAAATGTAGCAGGATGATGTAGCTCAACAAAGCTAGATATGAATGTGTATGAAGAACCATAAAATGTATATTGATGTTGCAGTAACCGTCCTATCACCAAGTTGAAATAGTTATCATATAGGAAACTGTAGTTAGAACAGTAATGTGTATGTAACTGTAGCTATTAGAAATGTACAGCATATGTATTGTTATTCAAAGGTGTTAATATTACTTTCTTCACCCCACCCTATAACCACATATAACCCATTCCACGTGAAAATGGTATGTGCAATCACAATTAACACACCTGAACGTTTATCCTGTTGGATCATATATATTTGCATGTCTGTTGATGCATCTGTCCTGTTCATACATCCACACCTGATGGCCTGTTGCCATCAATTAACCCTGCATGTTGTTGGACTGTGTATTTCTGTTCAAATTATGCATATGTTATGCACACTGTTCAATGGTGTGAATATCTGGGTGTTTGGTTAATGGGAATACTAATGCATGCTGTTACAACTAATTGTGAATGGTATTATATGTCACTAACCCAAACTGTCATGACATAATGCAAAACATAGTACGACAGGGAAGGCGGGTTCCAGCGGACCCACCTCTCCCACCTCAGCTGGCGAGTGCACCTGGCACTAGTGCCGAGTCCGGCCCCTCCTCTGGTGGCCCTGTGCCACCTGCGGGTGGATGCGCTGCAGGGGATGGGGCTCGCCCCCCCTCTGCAAGTGTGGCCGGAGGAGAACCACCACTCACCCTCCGTAGTGTCCGGACTGTGGTGCGTAGGGAGATTCGGGACTCTGTTCTCGTGCCCCTACGCCAGCTCGAGGCACGGGTGGCGCAACTAACGGGCATGCCTGTTGCCCCGCCTACACAGCCCTGTCCTGGGCAGTGAAGGAACAGTGGCAACTGCCTATGGGTGGGGATATCAGTTCCACTGTTGCCATCTGTGGGCTCATGGGCTCTGGATATCCAAACCTCCGTCCCCGTCAATTGCATAACCCCCCCCACACGTGTCATACACCGCCCCTGTATGCGTCTTGTTTGTCTTGTCTGTTTACCTACCCAACCTACCTCCCCAGCTGTACTGACTTCCTTCACCTGACATACCACTCTCACCTGAAAAAAAAAAAGGGCACTCTGTACCCACAAAAAAATTACGCCCCATACATAGCTGCCCATTCCGCACACGTCTACTGGACATGGAACCTATCAATTACAGTTGGCTGTACAACAAGTATTATTGTTGTCCTGACACCTCTCTCAGGGGTGGAAGGTTTCAAATGTCACACCAAATTACATACATATGCACAGCTGTTGCTGATGAAGAAATGGGCAGCTATGGGCCTTACCTACATCCCTCCTGCACATCCCAAGCTTGTTTCCCTACTGTCTTACCCTCTTTGTGACCCTTTTTTCACCACTTTCCTGTCTCCCCATTTTCTTTTCTTTCAAAGAAAATACCGTGGGTGTGCGCAAGAGTAAGCACGTTTAAGCGGTTGTAAGCGGGTGTGCGCGGAGCTAACCGCCAGTGCGCATGCGTGAGCTCCGCGCAAACCAGCGCTAATCCGGTTACAACTGCTTAAAAGTGCCTTAGTCACTTTGATTGACAGGTCCTGTACTCAGTTCAAAAGCAAAATAAAATCCCACTGTGAGTCCCGAACCCAGGACCATGGAAACAGTAGTCTACATGACTTACCACTAAGCCATGACTCTTATACAAGAACATTGTGCTAAAATAAATATATCATGTAATAGTAGGAATTAATGTAAAGGGAATATAGATGTGTAGTACACAAAGCATGCCATTTAGAATTGCTATCAAAACTAGTGGATTTTCATAATAGTAGTGTGTGAACAGAAACAGCCATGCTAGTTGGAAGCTAGTAGGTAATAATGTCACTATAGCACCTTGCAAGCCACACACATACTCACAGTAGGATAAGCACTGCCCATACCCCACAACCTCTTACAGGAACACATCTGGACCAAGTAATAAAATATGTGGAGCAAAGGCCCAAAACCAGGGACACATTACAAATACTGTTACAGCAAACACAGACAGTTCAGAGAGTAACAGGGTCTGCACTTTGTGGGATGTTTGGAAGGGTATGCAGTCTGAAACTTGAATGTTTGTCACCATATTCTGACTTGAGCCCAGAGTGACTTGCCAGAAAAAGGTGTGCATGAGATATTGACCAAAATGTGAGGCAGAAATGTGGACAACCTGCAAATATCTGTACACATGACGGGTCTGACACCACCATATTTGAATAGTTAAGAGCCTAGATATAGCAACAGTGAATGACTTACAGGGATGCCCCACAGCCCCCATGTGAAATGTACAAACAGTAGGCAGAAAGGTGTAACACATGCAGTGGTAACTATGGAGTCCTGAAAGTATTCATCACTTGCATGGCAGAAAAAGTGTAGTAATACATATGCTCATGCTAACCCACAGTCACAACTGCAGCATACCAGATGTTTTAATGGGTGTACCCCACTGATATGTACCATTCCATGAGGCACATAGATGAACCTGAAAGTCTCTGGGGCCTGCTCAGCAGCATACTCAAATACCCTAATAGATGTCAAGGCCCACACCATGGCCAGACCACACTGCCTGCTGTAACACCCTAGCAGATATAGCAAGCATTCCAAGGTGTGAATGTACATGGAAAATAGGAAAGCTACAGCAGCACACTACAGTCAAGACACCTAGCAGGCATACAAGTAGTGACTGTAAAGGACAACTATTGAAGCCTTAGCAACAAAGTGCAAGCAAAAGTGAAAGGAAAGCACACACACACATTAACAGCAGTAGTAGTAGTTGTATGTGTCAGTGTACATACACAGTTAGTACAGGATACTGGAGAAATGAATGGAGGAATGTTAATCTACAACACACCTGGAAATATGAGAGAGATACCAACCTTTACACTCACAGAACATTGTCCACAGCATAACAGCATGGTCCCTGTCCTTAAAATCTGAAAGGGCTATGCCTATCTCACATACCTTTTTATAGCACTGTTCTGAAATCACAGTGAGAACTGCAATCAGTACACAACTGGCTGCATGCAATTAGCAAATGCTGGCTAACAACTGGCGCAGAGGCCATCACATGGGCATATGCAGATACCTACAAAAGTATGCTGTACTCCCAGTCCACACACGCAATACTTTCATTGCACCCTGAGAAGGACGTGAGAGACAGACAGAGAGAGAGCGAGAGACAGAGAAAACTGCAGTTAAGCAGACACAAACAAATTGTTCAGCAACAGCTACCTGAAAGCTGACAACTGGGAAGTGGAGCAGCAGGACAGAGAACCAGATGGCAACACAAGCAGCTGTGACAAACATGGGTAATGTAAAGTAATACTATAAAGGTCTACATACTGTGAACCCTCCATATGTGTCATTGGTCTGTATCCATATGTATATGAAGATGTGTAAAGGGCAGGGAACATACAGCAACTATCAGTGAAGGCTGTACATACATTTGTATGTGAGAGCATCTATGTGCACATATCAATGTTGGTTGATTGTAGGTTGTAGTGCCATGTACAAAGTAGGTTTCACAGTTATGTATGTTTAGCAGTATGTTAGTGTGTGTATACATTGTGGTAGACAAATATGTTGATATACCTGTCTAACATATGGATACGTATGTATGTCAACATATGTATGTGTGTATATATATATATATATATATATATATGATATGCATATATGTATACATACATAGAGAGAGAGATGTAGGAATACATAGACAGATGTAGATAGAATATTGTACAAACATATCTATGTAATGCACACATACAGATATAGATATATGTAGATACATATACATAGACAGACTGATCTGACTATCTACAGGTATGACTGTATATGATGACCTGCAACACAGCCTGTCCCACCCCCTCTGTCACTCACACCCCCTCTGTGTCCCCCCCTCCACATCTATAGCAATATATGTACATCAGTATATATATGTGTATATGTATACGGACATATATATATATATATATATATATATATATATATATATATATATATATATATAGATATATCTATATACATATATATATATATATATAGAGAGAGAGAGATGTATATAAATTCTGAGTGAGGCACATGTGTACAGATGTATTGCAACAGGTGCCTGGTGACAAAGGCATGGAGTGAACACCAGTGTCAAAACCGGAGTACCATACCACATTCCAGATCACCTACACCAGTAACCACCAGATATGTGATTGACTGCCCACAACTGCATGTGTCAGGGGTGAACAGGGTCATAAATGTGTACAATAGTGGCCCCAATGATATTCACAGTGGCACATTATCCCTGGAATACCTGCACATGGTATGTGTCAGCGGACATGGTGTGTCAGCTATGGACATGTAGGTCGGTGTATCCCTCCACACCACATAATGGATGCCATGGTATGGACCTCACATGACAGCTACAGATATGGAGAAGGACACAGTGACATGTACAACACTGTGACAATGCACTCAAACACATTACCAATGCACAGTGACTGACAACACCACAGAGTACACATATGCTACCCACATGGAGGTTACCACTCCCGGATTTACATATGTAAGTCACACCCATGACAGATGTCCAACAACCATAGTAACATCTCACACCATCCACAACCTAAATGTCTGCTGTGTGTCGTCCATGCCACTGCAATAGAGTGCACATGTGGAGGTAAGAGTTCCTACCCACAGATAAGACATACCCTGCAATAAACCACACAGTGTTAAGAAGCAAGACTCCCCATGAGTACATGTCACACATACCCCTGCTGAATGTTAGTCAGATAGGTAATATGCCATATGAGTCACCCTGTGTAACTGTGTGACAGCAGCAGGTACCATCACACCACATGTGTCACAATGGTCAGGGTAGCAGAACAGTGCGCTGCTGTAGTCCCAGGGGCAATAGCATATTGTATAGTATTGTATTGTAATGTAATGTATTGTGTTGTATTGTATTGGTATGTTGAGGTGCCTCCTTCGTGGAGTGAAACCACTGCTGCTGTGCGCCAGTGTACAGGTACATATCCTGTAGTCAGGCTAGTGTTACATAGCACTTCTATATGTGTGTTTAGCTTCTGTCAGAGTTTATGTAGCATGCAACTGGGGATACCATCAGGTCCCATTCATGTTGTGTATTCTGCTGTCCTGAGGGTGGCTCTCACCTGGACATCTGTGATGACAGGGAGGTTACAGTCAGCTGGCATAACTATGTCTTATGTTGGGGGAGAGGGCGGAGTGACACCTGCACTGAACCTGTCTGCCACAATGTTGTCGATATCTGTGGTGTCAGTGAAATATTTGTTGTTGTGTACTAACTATGGGAATAGACGATGGATCCTGACCAGGTTGCTAACATAACTGAAGAAGGCCTTCTGGTTATCTGTAGTGTCCCTCTTGATTTCCCTCTCAAAGTTGCCCATGGATTTTGTATGATGGAAAATAGATCCTTACTAGTGCTGCTCAGACATGCCCTCCCTTTATGGAATTATGCTCTGTCTTGCAGTAGCTTCCATCTTCTGTAATACAATCTGTCTATGGCTGGGGTCCACCAGACAGGATGCTGTCCCTTTGTGGAGAGTGTCTTGGTCATATATGGGATTGCATGATCCATGCATTCTCGGAGATGTCTGTAGAAAGCAATTGTGTAGGGGTCAGCATTGTGGGTTGTATCTGCCACTGGCCCAGTGGGCTGAAAGGATACCATGTCACTGTTACAAAGTGTAAAGTTTGTATCTGTAATGTTATGCACTATAGTCGTTTGTGCTGCTGGTGGAGGTGGGATATGTATATCCAGGGCAATCAGTGTGTGGTCAGCTCACAGTAGTTGATGATGCAGGCCATACAGTACCTAGATACAAACCCCCAGAGTGAGGAGGTGCTCTTGACCTGAATCAGTGTTCTGACTGCTGGGGTTTGGTAGTATGTTGTATGGAGTGTGCCAGGTACTGTTGCACAGTTGCTGGCTGAGCACTGATACTTGGCCATCTACATGTGTATCCACCAATAGACAGAAAGATGCTACATATGTGAGATATGTTGTATCATAACAGTTGAGTAGCATGTGTAGTATGTGTGCCAAATTCTGCTGACATATATTGCTGATACCAGGTTATTTTCTTTCTCAGATACATGGCCCACCCGTGGAATCCCACCTACTCCACAGCTGAGGATGAGGAGATACACCAGAGCCTGGTGCGGGATTATGCAATACTCTTTTCCCGCACCAGCCAGAATCAGCAGGAGAGGGCTGCACTGTGGCAAGACGTTGTCCGTCGGGTAAATGACATAGGCACGCATAATAGGACATATGAGCAGGTACGACATCACTGCAGTGATTTAATCAGACATGTCCATCAGCGTGCATGGGATATCCACAGGCAACAGGTCGCCACAGGTGGTGGGGTGGCTACACATCCCCCACTCACCAGACTGGAGGGACTACTCATGAGTGTAGTGGCTCCAGTCCGCCAGCAACAACAACAGCAGCAGACATGCATTATGATGGAGGCTGGAGCCACGCAGCAGCAAGACAGTGAGCGTGCAGGTAATATGCCATATGTATAGTTGACTGTTGTGTACACTGGTAGTTAATGCATGTGTGAGGTGTGTCCTTGGTTTGTAGCTGTCACCATAGTATTTAATGTGCAAGTGTGATATCCTCAATATTAGCAGCTGACCTGTGAAAGGCGACTGTTGTACTACTGACCTGTATCACACTCAGTAACAATGGCACAGTTGTGCCCACTGACATTAGTTTCTTCACATCTGCAGGACCCTCTGGTATAACAGCAATGCAGCCTCTCCATGCTGGTGAGTGTGTATTAACAATTCCTGTAATAGTGTCGATAGTAATAGTACTATTTGGCTCACTTAGTAGTGCTCTTTGTATGCATGTAGGTGTGTCTGTGTCTGTGTGTTGATATCACGCATACTGAGTACTGTACAATTGTGTGAAACTGTGTGCATGTGTGCACCTGTGCATCACTGGTAATGTGTAGACATTGTAAACTGTGTTTCCTGTTTCCCTGCCACAGGTTCTGTTGCTGCTCTGGTGTCATATAGCAGGGAACCTGAATTAGGTGCCGTGGGTACTGATAATGATGACATCTGTGTAATGGCACAGGAAAGTATGCCAGGGTCCACCATTGGTCAGCCGATTGACAGTATACAGCTGTCGACCCCATCAATGCGCACAGTTATCCTGCCAATACACCCTTTGTCACCAATGTCCCTAGGTGATGGACAGCATACAGTGGGCATTGACCAGGGTAATGTGGTATCTGTGGCACATGCCTCCCCACACAGCAGCCATGGGCATGGCCCAGAGATGGTACCACACAGACAGATGTCCAGGGGTTCTTGTGGGAGCATCCGTGGGCGTACTGCCCCTGTCAGATGTGCCCACAGAGGTCTTACAACCTCAGCTATGTTTCGGGCTGTCATGCAGGCACAGTCACGTATGGAATGGTACACCAGACAGGGTCTGAGGGAGCTGACAGCATGTCGCACAGCCATGACTGACAGTATGCGTGACATTGCGGCTGCCATCCGTGATTTCACTGATGTCATAGACAGGCGTTGTGGGGACATATTAGACCGGTTCCACAACTACATGCCCATGAGCCAGGGCGATGGTGGGCGGTTGAGGCATCGATGTGGCCATATGCCAGCAGCAGCTGGCAGTCGTCATGGATGACAGCAGGACCGCAGCCGCCCCCGTAGTGCCAGCAGCAGCTCCAGCAATGCTGGGTCTGTGCTGTCATCAGACCGCCCCAGGAGACCACGTGCACGTGGCTCTGGCCAGGCCCGACAGGGATCTGTGTCCAGTCAATGAACACCTGCTTCTGATGACAGTACCCAGTCTGGGTTGGTACTGGATATGGTCCGTAGCACCCCTGCAAGGCACAGGTACCGTGTCCGTGGCCAGAGACACTGATCTGTATGACCTGGCAGGTACAGTCTGTGGCTGTCCACAAACACCAGTATATGGCAGCCATGAGGTGGAACTGTGTGCATCCATACACACATGCGAATTGACAACACCTAGGGCTACCGCATACACGCACACACTGCATCAACATTGCCCCACCTTCTACTGCTGTCCCTCACAACACACATACACATACATGTCAATTGGTGGTATCGGTGGCTGACTCAGGCATACCAAGTTCACACCCTGTGCATATGATGAAACTGTGCCACCTCCTGCAATCTGTAACAACTGTGCAGGTACAGGTTAACATGTTGCTGATGCACAGGGTGACCACATAGATGTGTAGTAATAGTATCATGTTGTTAACAGTACTGTGTGCTGAATTAATTGTGGGTATATCACAGCATGCCTGATGCAGTAAGTGTGTGATTGTCATGTCCTGTTGTCTACACCCATGGTAAGTACCATAGTGTATCATCTGCACATGTTGGCATACTGGTGGTAATGATGTCAACAGAAGGCTACATACATAGGTAGCACAGGGGATAAGGTAATGAATGTAGTAATACACAATGATGGACATGTAAATTGCAAGTGGCATGTTCCCCACACTGGACTCTGCAATGCAGATGTTTGAGGATGTTGATATGTGTGCAGTACTACACGACTGGTACAGGACACACAGGAGCACCCTAGCACTGCATGCTCACATCTCATACCATGCTAGACACCCCCAACACACAACTGTCACAGGAGGGAGAGTCCCCATATATGTCAGGGATACTGTGGTGGCAGGCCAGGTAGCATACATCCTACTAAGTATGGAACCACTGAGTGAAGGCTCAGTGTCTGTTATTTGACATGTGTATTACTGCAGGTATGAGCACATGGGTTTCCATCCAGTTATTGTACATCCTGACAGTACATGGTCTGTACACTTGTGTGCATTGAGACTGGACCCTAGCCATCTGACCCGTGTATTTCCATGTACATGTGCATAGTGCCTGCATATTTGCAGTGTTACCTACTGGAACTGGTACAGCTTGTTTGTTGTACAATGGACTACATGCAGCCCTGTTTACTGTAGCTTTGTTTGCATGCATGTTTGCTTGCAATTACCCTGGAATACTGATCACACCTGCAATGCATAGTTATAGAGCTTCTGTGGACTCCTAGTGCCATCTGCATAGTTTACTATATGTATGTCCATGTCCCACTTGACAGGATGTCACTGTTTGTCCTGTTCACATGTACATTGCCTGTGACACAGTGCATATGACTTACCTGGCATGTGTCCACATGAGCAGTCATATATGCTACTACTAACTAATCACAGGCACTACACCTTCACATATTCATCTTCTGTTGAACTACCTGCTTCGCTAGGAACGGCCTGCACCTGTCACCCCTGGGCTTTCAGATATTGGCAAAGGCTCTTGCTACCCCCATAGTGCCTATGTTAGACAAGGCTCAAATGACAAACCCACCTTCATAGGTATCACAAGGGATAAGAAACTAAGAGTAATGCTACCCAACGCCAGAAGTCTAAACCTCCAGATGCATGCACCCAAAACACTCGTTGGCATGGAGAACATCAATATCTGTGCAGTAACAGATGCCTGGTTCAGGGCTACTGAGAGCACACCAGCACTACCAGGTTTAACCTGGTTGATTTCTTTGAAACAGTCACCAAGGCCATTGACGAGGGGAAGGTGGTTCACACAGCCTACCTGGACCTTGCAAAAGCCTTCACAACAATATCCCACTTGGGCATTCTAGAGAAGCTCACCAGCTTAAATATAAGCCCCTATATCACTAGATGGATTGCACAGTGGCTCAAGGACAGAACCCACATGGTTAGAATTGCTGGAGCCATGCCAGACTCCAAACCAGTTACGAGTTGTGTCCCACAAGGCTCAGTCCTGGGACCTCTCTTGTTTGGTATATATTTATTGGAGGTACAGGACAACACAGACGGACTGTGGCTGACCAAATATGCAGATGACTGCGAACTGGCCACCATAATCGACTCTCCAGCCGACACAAGCATCTTCCAAAGGGGCATCATAGAAACAGACAACTTGTGCCAGAGCCATGGCCTTCAGCTGAACAGTGTTTAGAAAGGGGAGTGTGCATCCTGTCGTCTGTTAACCTAGTTGCCAAAAGGGACATTGTCCTCACACACACTAACCCCCCTCAGCCAAAAACACACACTTGCCAATTGCAGGATTCAAACCCCTATCTGATTATGTTATGACACTTGAGACGGACGCATTAGCAGAGTGCGCTATTCGCATTACTGGGAGGTTTCTCTTCTCCTGCTGTACTTATAGAGTGCTGACATCATCGGTGTTTAGAAAGGAGAATGTGCATCCTGTAGTGTGTTTTCCCAGTTGCCAAAAGGGACATTTCTCTCCCACAGACTTACACACACACCAATCCCACTCACACACACACACACACTGAGCATTTGCAGGATTCAAACCCCTACCTATGTTATGACACTTGAGACGGACGCATTAGCAGAGCACGCTATTCGCATTACTGGGAAGTTTCCCTTCTCTTGCTGTACTTATAGGGCGCTGACATCATCAATGTTTAGAAAGGGAAATGTGCATCCTGTAGTCTGTTCTCCTAGTTGCCAAAAGGGACATTTCCCTCACACACACACTAACCCCCCTCAGACAAACACACACACTTGCCATTCGCAGGATTCAAACCCCTACCTAACTATGTTATGACACTTGAGATGGACGCATTAGCAGAGTGCGCTATTCGCATTACTGGGAGGTTTCTCTTCTCCTGCTGTACTTATAGAGTGCTGACATCATCGGTGTTTAGAAAGGGGAATGTGCATCCTGTAGTGTGTTTTCCCAGTTGCCAAAAGGGACATTTCTCTCCCACAGACTTACACACACACCAATCCCACTCACACACACACAGCATTTGTAGGATTCAAACCCCTACCTAACTATGTTATGACACTTGAGACGGACGCATTAGCAGAGCGCACTATTCACATTACTGGGAGGTTTCTCTTCTCCTGCTGTACTTATAGAGTGCTGACATCATCGGTGTTTAGAAAGGGGACTGTGCATCCTGTGGGGAGGCAGACACCAAGCACACTCTGGCTAAGCTGTCATTCCCTAGGGCAAACAGCCTAGTGTTGACCTCTACACCCATATGTTTAATTGTCAAATGCATATTATTTGTTGCTGATGGACTGTTTGCACATCTTTATTGCCATAGCATTCCCTGTTTGTATGAACAACTTGTGCATCTGTGGAAGATGTTTGCATATGGGAGGGATCCACTATATCACGTATGTCTCTGTCGTCATTTAACTGTGTGCACTGGGAAGACTGCTGTAATGTGGTTGGTTCCTGGAATAACACACAAAAATACCAGATATGTGTGTCCAACTGCTAAACTGAGATTTGGCCTAAGTGTGTGAGCATGCCCAGTTCTACCTTCCCATGGCATGTTGTCTGACATATGTCTCATTTATCAAAGTGTGTGAGCATGCCCAGTGTGAGCATTCCTTATGTTGGACTCTGCAGCCCACCACATTTGTGGATGAGTGTGAACTTCAACAAATATCACCCGTTTATGGTTGTGTGTTGTGTGTCATGTTGTGTAGTTACTGTACAACTGCTTTCTGTGTGAACACAACAGGATTATACTGTGCCTGCAGTGTTTGCATGGGATACTTTGCATACAGTTGTCAACATCCTTTCACACTGACCTAACACTGTAGTACTGTATAGTGTACTGGTAGTACTTTGACTGTGGTGGACAGTATCCTGGGCTTTAGTGCTATCACTGCTTTACATTTCGATAGTGGGCACAACAGCCTGGTTAGGGGCCAGTTGTGTACATCTGACCATGTTGCATTCTGTTCAGATATGAACTACTTAAACCAGGCTTGTCCAACATTGGTAGTGTATTCCACAACATAGGTGTACATTTGCAAACACTAGCGATGTGCCCTAGTCCATGTCTAATGCTAGTTGGAGAGTGTGTTTGTCCTTCAACACACATTGTAAGTGGAGTTTGCCATGGCACATGTCATGGTTAGTATACTGTGCCTCTGTCTACCTGTGACATGACAGTGATACCCAGGATAAAGCTACCATCTCCCATCCACTCATCAAGATTCCTATTGAGGAAGATTGATAAGTGACTGTATGGGTAGCCTGTACTGGGGGTTCACTCATGGGTGGGGGTGGCTTCTGTGTTATGGATCATGCAGTACAGCTTGTCCTATGTAAGTCAGTGCTGGGGTTCAGGTCTCTCATGTGCATAGCTCACTGCCACTCAGATTGTACAAGGTGCAGCATGTTTATTGATACCAGCAACACAGGCAACACATGGCATCTGTGCAAGCTCTTTGATACTCCTGGTGAGGTACTGTTGGGGACTTTACGGTTGATGGAGGTGTCTGCTGAGGTACATCCCACAGGGGCTATTGTAGTCAATTGTACCGCTGATGAAGGATGACTGCAGAGCCACAATGACCTCCCCTTATCTAGATCTGACAACCTTCATGATTAGGTGGGTATATGGTATGTTTCTGTAAACACTACAGCACATGTTTGTCCAATGCAGGATATCTATCACCTTGTGTCCCCAGGTCTCTCATTACATGTTAACTACATAATGGGTTAACACCTATGTGGTAATTGGTGGGCACTTACTGTATATCCACGGGGTTGACTATACACGTTTCTGCAATTAGCTTGCTGACATGGCTATGGCACCAGTTGTCTGTTTCTATGTGGCCCTTTTGTGGGATGCTTGTGTCAGCTGGTGGATCATATGTGGTGAGCAGTTTGTAGTCCTCTGCAAACATGTTCGGACACAGTCCTTCCATGTTTGCCTGTACCTATGGGACATATATACCAGACGAGGGAGATCCCAGGACCAAGCCTTGTGGGATGCCAGTTATATCTGGTTTGTAGTCTGACATGGCTGCAGCATGTCTGACCATGTCTGTTCTGTCCTTGGTCTGGTTTGCAACCCCTCTACTGACATAGGGGTTTATATTTAAGCTGGTGAGCTTATCTATAATGAACACGTAGGGTATTGTATAGAAGCCTTTGCAAGGTCCAGCTACGCTGTGTGGACCACATTGCCCTCATCAGTGACCTTAATGACTGTTTCAATTGAGTCATACATGTTTAGGGGCAGGATCTGCACTTAAGAAAGCCACACTGGGTAGGGTCCGGTGTCAGTAAGTCCCCAATATCTTTATGTCTGTGGTACATGCTGATCCTTTCCATAGCTGTGCAGACCGAGCTTCTCAGGATTCTGGGGTAGTAGTTTTCAGTATCCATTCAGGCAACACCTTTGTTGAGAAGGACCACTGTTGTTGTACACTGCTCTTTGGGTACATATTTTGTGGTAAGGCTGACATTGAGCAGTAGTGTGGTTTGGCATTCCATTCATCTTGGAGTCCATGTTGCCCTAAGCCCAGGACACCATCTCATACCATTGCTGCTGTGTTTTGCTTTGTAGATGTTGGCTGTTACCTCAGCATCTGCAATGTCAGGGGGCCAGCAGTCTGCTGGGATAGATATTCTGCATTCTGCGGGGGGTTTGCACTGCACCTGTCAGGATGTATGTTGGCAATATGTGTGTGTGTTTGTGATATTTGTGTGATTCAGAGCATTTCTGTGAATTCCCAACATGGTTCCTACCATCAGTTGTGAAAGCCTTGGGATTATCCTTAGTGTCCTGTACAATTTGTATCTTCATAGGTTCATAGGCTCATACTAGGCTATCCATCCTAGGGCATTTGTTAGCCTAGCCAGAGTGTGTGTGGCTTTTGCCACCCCTTGCTATGTGAATATTATGGCCATTTATGATTTGCTTTGCTGTGCCTCTGTCTGGACATGACACAGTGAAGACCCCCAGTGTAACTCTACAATCATCCATCCACTTGGCAAGATTCCTGTTGAAGAGTGTCAGTGAGGGGCTCTGCCTAACATGGAGTGGGATTCTGGTCCAGGGTGTGGGGAGCCTCTGGATTATGTATCTGTCCCACCAGCACATCCTATTTCATTATTTGTTGAGGTTGACATCTCTCACTCTCACAGCTCCGATGGATTTGAGTTTTATGGGGTGGAGCATGTCCATTACTCCTGTGTTGGGCATGGCCATCTACAACAGGCATGCAAGCCTCTGTGTAGGCAGTATGTGACTGCGTTCAGTTGGGGTGTCTACAGCCAGGCAGCATATGACATATATTTGAGACCCTTTATCCTCTTGGTGAGGTACTTTTGAGGTCTTTCTAACTGCTGCAGGTGTCAGGTAAGGTACATCCCATATGAGGCATTGTACTAGATTATGGGTGTGATTAGAGAACAGTATAGGGGCACAATGACCTCTATTGACGTAGATGTGAATCCTTTCCTGATACGGTGTCAAATGTAGACAGTCTTCCTAGCCACATTGGCAATGTGGGTGTCACATAACAGGTTACTGTCCACTTGTGTCCCTAGGTCCCTGGTTACTCCTTCCATACATAATGGTTTACCACCTATGTGGTAATTTGTGGTACGTTGTTTGGTATTTGGTGGGACATTCATACTGTCCAGTATCTTCAGGATGGCTGGGTGGGGTTCCTGTGTGTGAGAGTGTGGTCTGTAGCATGCTACAGACTGTACAGCGTCTTGCCTACAGTTAGTTGCACATGGGTGGACTCCAATGCCTTGTGCATTGTCAGTTACCTGGACGTATGGGTGTCTATGCTGAATATGGATACTCACCCTCCTTTTATGTTTTGTTCCAGGTTTTGGGGCCATGACACATGATACGTGGTATAACCTGGTAGTGCTGGTGTGCTGTCAGGAGGCTTGCAGCAGGTTTCTGTCACTGCACAGACATCGATGTTCACCATATTGGGGATGGCCTTGGGAGCATGCATATTGGGGTTTACACATCTGGCATTGGTCACCATTACCCTTATGTTTCTTTCCACTTATGTTTTCTAGGGTGATGGGTCAGTCTTTTCAGCCTTGCCTACAGAAGGCTCTATGGAGGTGGCAAAGGCCTTATCCAATATTCAGACACCCAGGGGTAACAGGTGCAAGCCATCCCAAGAACAGTTGCGTGGCTTGTCAAGCATGACATCCCAAGCAGACATTGGATCCCCTTGGAATGACACCAGTAAGTGTGCCACTTGCTATGACTGATCATTTTGTGTTTGTACTGTGGCATTATTCTTGGTAAGGGTAGGATGCTGCAAATGGTGAGTGTCATACCGGCCTGGACTACATAATCAGTGAGCTCATCTATGTCTCTTTCCATGTAGTCTAGGGAGGTACATCTCAGGTCATTCACACCAGCATGGACTATGACTGCATCATATTTCTACTTGCTTTGGAATGACCTGCATACTTCTGTTATGTGGCGTATTGTGGCAGCCTACAGGCAGCTTACTTTACCCTTTCCCTTGTTCAGTCTGGTATGCGGGACAGCAGTGTGTCTGACTATGGAGTCACCTGTTACAACTGTATCAGGCATGTTGTTTCTCCTTCTGGCCTGTGACTGTTTGGCACACCAGCTTTGTGTACTGTGTGTTGCATGTGCTATGTTTGGAGGTTGTTTGATTGGGTGTCTGCTTTAGCGGCCTCTGTTGGTGTGCTGTGTTTGTAATTTGTGCCTCCGGGAATGTTTTTCTGTGTTTATGTGTTTGGTTTGCAGTTGTGATAGGTCTATGTGGGACTGTGTTTGTGGTGTGTGTGGTTACCTTCTCCTCCTGACTAGTTTTGGGAGTACTGAGTTGAGGGAGCTCAGCCTCCAGTTTGGATAGATGGTTGCATCTCTCACATATATTTGTATTTCTTGGGTGGAGTTGGGGGTTGTCTGTGTACTTGGGGCAGGTGTAACATTGCCTCAGGATTCACAGATTCAACTTGTTGTGGCTGGCCTTAGTGGATTGTATGTGTGGACAGATTTTATTGCCATACTACTGATCAGTGATTACTTCATTGTTTATGTTTGCTCTATCATGTAGTAGCTTCCTCATTCTCTTGCATGGTTTGGTTATGGCTGGTGTCAACCATGCCATATTCCTGCGTGTATGGCATTGTGTCTTGTTTTAATTTAGGATTGCATAATCCAAGCATTCCTGGCAGTGTTCATGGAATGGCTGTATTACAGGTTCTGAGGTGTGGCCCTTATTTTGCACCTGCACAGGACCTTTAATGGATTCCACATCAGTTTGGAGGAGTGCAAATATTGCTTAACACATGTTTTCCACTGTGGTTTTCTGGCCAGGGACTGTGGTCAGGATTTGTATATCCAGTGTGATTACTCTATGGTCTGGTTTTACCAGTGAGCAATACACTTCTCATCTTGCCATCCAGTACCCATGTTGCTGATTATCACATCCAGTATGCTTTCCCCTCTTGTGGGAGTGGTACGTTGTTCCTGGGCCTTTTGGTTTATGGATTCTATGAACTTTTGTCCTACACTGTTGGAGCTAGTATAATGCTCCCAGTCTATGTCTGGGTATTTTCAGTCACCCAATATAATGTGGTTTGGAGGACTTGATATATTCATGTATTCCAGCATAGGCCAGGTGCAGTTCCTGGTGTTGGGACAGTAGTCTGTAGCAGGCTATAAACTGGGGGCAGTTTTAGCCACTGTTACTTGACCATGGCTAGTCCATGCTGCTTTTTGTTGTGGTACCAACATGGGGGTGTGGTTATCCTTGACAATTCTTGCTAGTCATCCTCCTTTTGTAGCTTGTTCCATGTTTTGAGGCTGTACAGCACAGTATGAGGTGTAACCTGGTAGTGTTAGGGTGCTGTTGTGAGCCTTGGCTCAGTTTTCTGTTACAGCGCAGATATCAACATTCTCCATACTGGGTGAGTTTAGACTGCATGCATCTTGCTGTTTCGACTTATCCCTTATCTTATTCTTATCCCTTCTGATACCTATGGAGATAGGTTTGTGTTTTGAGCCTTACCTATTCGGGGCACACTGTGGGTAACAACAGCCTTTGCCAGTATCCATACGGCCTGCACTGATAGGTGCACGCTAGTCCTAGCAGGTGGTGCATCATGTCATGCTCAGCATGTCATCCCAGACTGGCACACACTGGATCCCCTTTGACTAACTGCGATACTTCCGTCAATTATTGCACTTGATCATCTCATTGTCATGTTGTGGCATGATGCTTGGTGAGGGTAGGATGTTAGGGTCCTCAGGTGTGCATATAGTACATGGTGTTACATTACTTAACACATAGCATTCATGCCTCAGGTGGTGCTGCAGGGCTGCCTCTGTCGGATGTGCATATTACACTTCCCTGTACATGTTTGAGAGCAGGTTGTGTCATGTTAGGCATCCCTGTTACTATATGAGTGAGTCAGAGAGGGGTATCATTCCCAGGGTTTCTACTGAGCCAGTGTATGTGCTATGCGTTGCCTCTTTGCCAAGGCCAGGGCATACTGGGCATGCCTCCTTCTGCCTACTGGGGCAGGCTCAGGTTGTCCCTCCTCCGAGTCATGCTCTGCCTGTGATGGCCTTGGCAATGGTGGGGGGCTGTTTGGCCCGGCCCTATGCTGGTCCTGCTGCAGCTGTTTTCGCAAGATCATATTATGTAGCATAGCACATACCATGACAATTTGGGTACATGTAGTTGGTGTGTACTGCAAGGCTCCACCAGATGTGTCCAGACACCGGAACCGTGACTTGAGCAGCCCAAACACACGCTCTATTACATTACGTGTTTGTGCATGTGCCTCATTATGGCGTTCCTGTTCAGGTGTGTGTGCATTTCTGATGGGTGTCATCAGCCACGGCTCTAGTGCATAACCTGCATCCCCCACTAGGTGTCCATGTGGGATGTCCCCATTGGCAAATGTCTGGTACAGCTGCGTCAAATGCCAGATGTGGGAATCATGGTAGCTCCCAGGACAGCCAGCACACACATTCGTTATTATGCCCTGGGCATCACACACGACCTGGCAGTTGATGAAGGGGAAGCCCTTGCGGTTGATGTATTCCCTACCCCACTCACCGGCTGGTGCTTTGATGCATATGTGCGTGCAGTCTATTGCACCCACTACCTCAGGGTATTCCGCTATTTGCTGGAAGAGACGCATATTGCTGGCCAATACCTCACGGGCATTGGGGAAATATACATGATCACTGACATGTGCTGACATGGCATCCAGGAACTGGTGCAGTACCCTGGAGGCTGATGCCTGTCATATCCCCATCATATCACCAGTTGGTCTCTGGAAGGTACCTGTTGCTAGTATTCTTAGGCCAACACATACCTTGGTTTCCACTGGGATGGGTTCCCCTCTGTTGGTTCTGTGTGTGAGGCATGGCCTGCACAGCTCCACTATTTGTTGCAGGAGGGCTCTGTTCACTCTATAGCGCTCTACTATCTCCAGCTCATGTAACCCGTGGTAGGTGACCCTGGGCCTGTACACTCTTCTCCGTCTCCTCACTGTGGGTTGTCTGGCACCATCTGCATTGTCACCACCCTCAGCAAGTCGCCTATGTCTCATTATGACAACTATGGCAGCCCCTAACATTTCTGCTCTGAGTTCAGCTTTTTCAGTTTTCACTTCTGATAACTTAACTCCTGTCTTGCAGTGTCTCTTGAGAGAAACATCCTGCACTGCTGTTTGCAGAGTTTTAAGTGCTGGGCTGGGCTACTATTCTGCCTGTGTAATTGCCTGCATCTAATTGTTTTCACCTGCTAGCTCCAGCAGTATTCCCTGCTAGCTTCCTACTAAATCTGTTGCTTCCTTTTTCCTTTCTGTTTCCTCAGGGTGGAGCCGTGTGTAAACCAGCAGAAACACGCTCAGTGGCTTACACTTGCGCACACATACTTACATGGTTCAGAATCTGCTTATTCGGATTAAAACGCGTGCACGCCCGCGCAAACAGTGTTAAACATCTCCCAACACACTCCCACATGCTCAGTCTGTCTTACACGCACGCACACTGCCTTACTCGCGCTTCATGGCACGCACACGTGCACATACACATTCAGCAAGAAACTTTGGTGTAGGCAACAGTGTACACCTTCCATTTCTTGACTTTCTCATGCTTAGTTAGTGGCACACCTCTTTCCATGATATCTGTCTGACATCTGTCATGTAACTCTGACCTCCAATGAACTGCATTTCTTTCTACCATTCCCCCCTGTGATGTCACCTATCTCCTACTCTGTTCCTCCCCCTTCTGTAACTCTTACACTACTCAGACTGTGCTCATTTGCTATGTGACAGTGGAATTCAGTATCCTTACACTCATTTGCATCAGATTGCCTACTAATGCTTAGTTACATGTCTTAGACTCAGCTTCCCCCCTTAGCAACCACTACACGGTGGCCATGTTGGTTTTGGTCTGCTGGTCCCTGCATTGACATTCCATGTATTGCATAAAACCTACATTTGTAGGTTTAAAACCTTCGTTTTTATGTTTTATACAGCGCAGCCCGTTTGCGCGGGGCTGCGCTGGGTTTAAACATCGCCGAAAAAAAAATTATATTTTTAATATATTTGCATCAGGTTACTTTGCCAATGGCCACATATTTGGCCATTGGCATGCTGCCTGACACATATGCACCCTTTATTTGGAGCTGACATGGCTCCATTGCAGTTTTTGCAGAAACGTACTCAGTTGTCAACTGAGTACATTTCTGCAGCTAAAACGGCTCTTACACGGGCTGTTCTGGGCTTCCTGGCTCGCTAATCATCCTCATTTGCATGCTATTCGGCTGCAAGTGAGGTGATTAGCTTATCCACGCCCACTCCGTGTAAGAGCCGTTTTAGCTTGTCTCTTACACGGACTTTGGGCTGTTCCTGGATCGCGAAGGCTGCATGGAGTCTTACACTACTCTTAGACTCCGTGCAAGCCTTCATGAATCCGGCCCAATGTCTTTCCATGGAAGCATGACTTCCATTCCACTCTATAGACTTGTTACACAGCAGTCTGCTACACTGTGATAACTGATGCCCATTTTTTAACAATGTGTCCATTATTCTTTCCATTTTCTTCGTCCACCTACTAGCTTTTACATTTCCTGTCTAGAGTACTAATTCCATTGAATTATGTAACATCTTAGTAATCACAGAAGCCCAGGAAAAAATCCTCCTTTACTCCACTTTGTTTATTTTATACATTTTAAAAATACATGCAGGTAAGGCTAGTTTGCTGAACAGCCAGCCCAGTGATAAATGTAAGTCATCCCTATATCACCTTTGATTACATAGGACTTGCTTGGTAACCAACTCCTGGGTGTAATCTATTGAAGATTTACCCACAGTTGCCTTTGTTTAATCACTTGGGCTTCGCCCTCATGATTAAACCACACAGACTATGGGTAAATCTTTAATATAACACACCCAGTGATTTGCTATTGCTATATTAAATACAGTAGCTTTTGTTATATTGCCCAATTTGCAAATGAAACTGTATTAGTTGCTGTGTTCCAGTCCATTCTCCCTCCATTGCATACTATTTGTCATTTCTCATAAAATATTTTTTAGGAGAAATTGCTTTACAGCAGTAAGAAACATACACTGCTAGAGTTTAATACCCTCCCATTAAAAACACAAGCATAATTTTCAGCATTAAATCACTGTTTCAGTAGCCTAAGTTATACAGGTTATATTCTGCCAAGGATATAACCAACCAGCCAGCTTTTAAAGCATAAGGGCACCTTCCACAAGTTCAAGCAGAGCGTCAGTTAATAGTGTCAAAAGATTTAGAGCTTTCAGTGTCAAACGCTTTAGAGCTTTCTTATCATTAAACTGCATTCTGTAGGCTTCATGGAATAGACAATTGCCTATTAATCCTTCAAGGCTGGGTAGATTCCTTCCTGCTGTGAAAAAAACTTCACTTTTTTTTATTTTATGAGGGAAAAAGTGTTTTTTTTCTGTGAAATAAACATTTTTAAGTTAGGAAATGTATTTTATTTGGAATGTCTGTCTTGTAAATGGATTATTTTCTATGAAAGCTTGTGAGAACAGACTGTGAAAATCTTTTTTTTTAATTATTTCCTAAATTTGTATATAGAAGTTATGTTGGGGCAGGACTTTCCCCGGCATTCATGAAGCTTGCGCCAGGCACTGGAGTAGTGTTGGCAATCTAGCGCCAAATATGGCTGCCGAGCTATTCAGGTAAGAGCTGTTTCTAAGTGTACTACCAGTGTACAACAGAGCTGCCCAGCTCCCAGTGCATGTATGCTAATTACCCCATGTGCAGCAGTGTAGCATACAAATGAAGGTATATAACGATTCATGAAGTGGTGCAGGCATAACGTAAGCATGTAGAAATGTAAACCAAAAAAAAAGTTTTACATTTTGTCAAACATAAAATCGGAGCCATGAAAGCGGACCAAACTTACATATTATACTGGTAATGTATGCCAATGGCTCAATATATAGCCAATGGCATAAAACAACATGCACAACATATAAAAAATAACATTTAATGTCATGGCCACACCAACGCGAAGTAAAACCGCAGTGCATCTGTGCGCAAACGGGATCACAAGGAAAATATATTTAGATGTCATAAAACTGCAATGTAAGACAATTCATGATATCCCCATAATAGTCAATGGCATGCATGCTACACCACAACCATGGCGCAAGGGTTGCTAAGGGTCTGTGACAGTGTTCCATGCGGTAACTAGGAATTAGCAGTCAGTGCCATGCAAATGAGTTAAGTAATATTGAATCGCAAAACCCCCACCGGCATGAGGATGTACCACATGGTGTAGCAGTACAACACCGAGGAGTGGCCTGGAGGTAAATATGACATCGTGAGGGGCGCGCCACCGTAGCTGTAAGCACATTGGATCATTGCTAATTCGTGTTGCATGTTGCTAAGCAATGCCGCAGGATAGGGGTGTGGAAGTAGCCATAGCTTTGCTTAGCTGAAAGCACACAAGGTAACCGAAAGTTCATGTGAACGTGGATGAAAATGTGCACAAAACCTGGTAAACGGCTGTGTGCGGCATGCATCACAGCTGAAACATGAAGGATACGGGAAGACAATAAGGAAATGCTGCAGCATGGTAATTGGAGTACAAATGAGAAATTAACACCTAGAAACTCACAGTGGGCCATAGACAACAGCTAACAAGGCTGCTAGCAGCTACTTGCAGAACAGGAAAGGGGAGGTGCCGTACAGCAAAGAAAAGAGAACTGTCACAGCAGAACAAAGCAAACTTGCAGTAGATCAGCTACATAATACATTTCCCAACACAATCCTGGGTTGTGAAAGTACAAAACAAGAAAGGTGGCAGCTGGATGCATGCCTGACAATGGGACGGGAATTGGGTTGAAAATTGAAGTAAAAGGCAATAGATAAATCACGGCAGCCAAGCGTAAGTCAACACCAAAGGCCCCACAATAGCAGTACCTGCTGTAAAACCAATAATTAAGATACCCTGCAGCTGGAATAGCACAAACACACCCAATTACACCAGCATCATTCATTGCACAATAGTATAAGGTGTGAAAGCCCCACACACACACTTGTGTATTCCCAGACACTCTGCACCAGTGGTGTATACAGACAGGGAACTTTTAATATGTACATGTTATGGGCCGCCATAGCTTTGATTCACCAGCATGTGTTGGAGACTAACAGTGGTGTGGAGGATGATGCTGACAACCATCTCAGGCACCGGAGGAGGAGGAGAGTGTTCAGACCCAGGGTAACTTACCAGGGGCTACATGATCTGGAGATAGAGCATTACAGGGTGGACAGGGACATCATACAGCAACTTGTTGAGCTGTGCTAGTCATGCCTCAGAGCCAGAAGTAAGAGAGGGGAACCCATCCCAGTGGACACAAAGGTATGTGTAAGCTTGAGAATACTAGCCACAGGTACCTTCTAAAGGCCAACTGGGGATATCATGGGGATCTCACAGGCATCAGCATCCAGGGTACTCCACCAGTTCCTGGATGCCAAGTTACCACATACCATTGAGCAAATATACTTCTCCCAAACGCAGGAGGAGTTGGCCAGCAATATGCTCTCTTCCACCATGTGGCAGACTACCCGGAGGTACTGGGTGCAATAGACTGCACGCACATACACATCAAGTCACCACCCGGTGAGCAGGGTAGGCACTACATAAACCACAAGGGATTCCCCTCCATCAACTGCCAGGTCGTGTGCAATGCCCAGGCATTATCATGGATGTGTGTGTGTTGGCAGCCCTGGAAGCTATCACGACTCCCACATCTGGCATGCCTCACAGCTGTATCAGGTATTTGCCAGGGAGGACATCCCATATGGCCACCTGGTGGGGGATGCTGGCTATGCACTGGAACCATGGATGATGACTCCCATCAGAAATGCACACACCAGAAATGCACACACAGCCACACAAGAATGCCATAATGAGGCATACGCAGAAATCAGAATCATCATAGAGCTCATGTTTGGGATGCTGAAATCATGGTTCCGTTGCTTGGACATATCTGGTGGAGCCTTGCAGTACTCTCCAGGAACATGTGCCCACATCTTCATAGTATGTGCCATGCTACAAAATATGATCCTGTGGAAACAGCTGCAGTAGGGACAGAATGGTGAAGGCCCACACAGCCCACCACCATTGCCAAAGGACCCACAGGCACAGGGGGACTCAGACCACAAACACCCTGTGCTAGCCCCAGTAGGCAGATGGAGGCATGCCCAGTATGCCCATGCCTTGGCAAAGAGGGAACGTATAGCACACACACTGGCAGTGTAGGCACTCATGGACTGACACCCTTCTCCACCTGCACACACAGCAAACATGGATGGCACACACACATGACCACCTGTAAATTGTCATGTATAGGTGGTCTACTGTGTGCATCCTACATAGGTAGCCCTCAACTATTGTACACACAACCGCCATTGGCACAAGGTAAGTCAATACCTGAACAGTAAATTAAGCTATCAGCATGTCCATACCGTATGTACAGGTTCATAGATACATAGGTAGGTACATGCCCAACTGCTGAGGCCAGTCATAAGCATAGGCAAAATGTGTCTGCTGTTGCCACCCCATCGATTAACTAACTGTCCCTCTGTGGAGCAGTGCCAATTGCGGGATCCCTGGGGTATAGCCACTGTTCACCACCCACTCTGCAAGGATTCCCTGGAGTGTTAGTGAGGGGTTTTGTATAATGTAATCATGGATGTAGTTCCAAATAATGAGGAGTATCCCTGACAGGAATCTTCACAGATGTTTACATGTTACATAGTATACCTTAAACACAGCTTGCATACATAGGTAGTTCTCCACAGAATAATAAACGTGGAACACACAACCACTGAAATGTGCGGTAATCACCCTTGCACTGCCAGTGCCTGCTCTGAGAGGTAAGATGTCACTGCCAGGATTAGAACACGCAACCATGTACACATTCATCACAGTAACATACCACTAAGCTACCTGAGATGTACCAATGGCAGTCGTATATACTGACAGAATAAAGCACAAAAGGTAGGAATGTGTTGCAATAGGACAAACCGGCATGTACCCACCATAAAGGTGTATGTTATTTATATATTAATATATATATATACATACATAATCATATATATATATAAAGAGAGAAAGAGGGAGAGAGAGAGATATATGTCGATATATGGGGATATACATATATGTAGATATATAGATAAGTTAACATCTACATAACAATGGGATACATATAAATGGGATACCTACCACATACCGACTACTTTACATACTGACGCGCGTAATCCCGAGGCTTAAGGTCCGAAAAAACACAGTACCGAAACACCAGATGTGCGATGTGTAAAATCACAATGTTAAGGGACAGTTAGTCAGTGCTTCTGGTGTTGCGGTTCAGGTAGGTTACTGTGTGCAAGTGTGTTTCTTAGGGCTGTAGTGTGTGTAAGTTTGTGTTCTGTGTGTGGTGTGTGTTCTTGGGGGACTGTAATGTGTGGGTGTGGGTTAGCTTTGTGCATCTGTTTGTGCGACCTAGGAGGTAGAATATTAAAGTAGGGGGTGATGTGGGGGGCGCAGACACCTACATGGATGTAGGGGGGCTTGGCCACCTGCTCATATGTAGTGTAGGATGGTTTGTTTGGATGTGTTGGGTAGCAATGTGTCTATGTGTGCATGTGCGTGTTCCATGTTCGTGTTACTTTCGCGAGTTACTGTCGCTGTCGGTAATGTGGGGTATGGGAGTCTGCTCCCGGTACTGTGTGCTTCGGAACTCTGTGGTTTCGGGATTCCGTAGGTATCTTGTATACAGCAGTTGAAGTGTTCATATATGTGTATAACATGGACCATAGCAATCACACATTCCGCCACTACCAACCTTTTTGAATGAAGGATATGGAGAGTATATGCCTATACACTATTACAAATATGTGCTATGGACATGAGCCAATGATAGTGTTACCACCTGTCCCACTTTGTGAGGGACACTCCCTCTTTCGGCAGTTGTGTCCTGACCAAATATATTAAACATGGCAAATGTCCTGGGATTGTAGGACATACTTATGTCCCATATGTACTGTAATAGTTGCATACAATAGTTATTTCTGTATCTAAAATACCTACATGTTACAAGAAAGAAACAGGATAAGCAACTAAACTGCTACAAGAATAAGCTTATATTTAGGCAAGAAAGGAAAGTTCTACCCCTTGTACTGACTGTGGGTTTGTGTCGGCCTGTAAAATCTGATGTGTGTCCCGAAAATATCCTACTATGGCCATATGAAAAGGTGGCAACCCTAGCCAAAGAGGGTCAGTCACCAACACAACTACGATGACTGCAAATACCTATGACAGAAATACACAGCTTTCATGTAGCTACACTTTATTACATTCAGATGTATTACCAAAGGGATTCAAGGACTAACATCACCTGCATGCTATACAGGAACCACATAACAGTGCCTTAATGAATCAGCCTGCAGTTACCATTGTATTAGTCCACAAAAGGATAGGTGTTCAAATAGGAAAGGAACCCTCACGCACATATCGATTATGTATAAAAGCAGTTCCTACACACCTGCATCTGCTATGCACACCCACCAACATCATCCCCACACTCAAACATATTACAATACAAACTGTAATAACATTGCAAATCATTCACTCACTGTACAACATCTGCAGAAGCCTTAACATACCTTGTCAGAGACACACTAACATGGCCCTATGTGAAATAGCTGCTTTTATACAATGGAACAGCTGCTGATGTTACAGGGTTTGTTTGCATTAATCCCATTTCAGAGGGTTGTGTGTACACCAGGATGTGTAACAGCATAGTATGCTACATTTGTACACCAAATCAAGGATGTCTGGTGAGCACACTGTAAACCACATAACAGTTCATGCATAGCCATACGGCCCTGAGCTGGCCAATTATCCTTGCCAGATTTAATCATCTGCAGAAGTATCAGGTACAAACAAACCCTGCATAAGTAGCAATGTTCTGAAATATAACAGCTGTACTCATGTGTAGAACTAAATTGTCTAGCTATTACACACAGTCCACGGGAGTCATGAAGCTAATTTATCTCTGTGTGTCTCCATATAGCTGTTGAAATATATCACAAACAACAAATCCAGGCCGTCTTCCTTGAAAGTAAGGCAAACGGACAACGCCCAAAAGGAGTACTCAGTTATACACCACTGTTGCCATGGTATCGGCTAATGGAGTAGCTGCACAGCTGATGTGCATCTAATTAACTACTTTGGAACAGCAATTGGTGGACAGGATACGACATGTTACCGATATGTAACTAGAAAAGGATGTGTTATCACACATTCAAACCATCTGTATATACCAGCGGAACGTTACAAAGAACATTGAAACACAAACTGAAAAGGATTGAATCAACAGTTAACGACACCTCAGGTTACTAATAAGGTATGTAGAACAGTCATTATGTCTGCATATGTAGTAACTTTCTGTAGTATTTAAAGTGCAAGCAATCCATATAGTGGAAACAGTTATCTTGTAGTGATGTATTGTTGAGTATAGTAACACTTGTATTTGTGTGTACTGCTGTAGGTCACAAGGCAAACACCACATACACCACAAGGGTTGCCATATAAGGGCTTTGAACAGAAATACTCACCAGCTGATGTCAGTGGCAGGGCTGATCCAACAAGTATGTGCTATAACAGGGGATAGTATATGTTGATATATTGTAACTGTAGCCATATGTATGGGTGTATTACTGAGAATAACATGAGGAAGGTTGGGCCACTGTGCAATTATGATTTGCATTGTGGGATATTGTGCCAATAACTGTGTAATGTACAGTATTGCAGGCAGATATGTATCACAAGCTACATAGCATTACTGTAATGTTAGGCAAACATTAGTTATGTCTATTGGCATTTGCAGTATTCAATAACAGGTTACATATGTCTTTTAGTCACCCGACAGTTTATCAGCATGATAGCAAAGTAAAATGGAAGAGCTAGTTAACTATCCATGCACATAAGACATGTAATATGTGCAAAGGTAAGTACTAGGCTGCCTTACCAAGGATATTTGTAAGCCTAGCTAGAGTTTGTTGGCTTTCACCACCCCCATAGGTTGGTTCCCTGTGCCTCTGAATGGCAGAGCCATTAATTCACTTTGCCTCTGTCAAGCAGAGCCACTGCAGTGATCCCCGGGGTACTTGTCTGTCTCCCATCCACATGTCAAGGTTTCCCTTGAAGAGTGCTAGTGAGGGGCCCTGCCTGATGTACATTGGAATCATGTTCCAAAACATGGTGAGTGTCCGGGTCAGAAATCTGTCCGTCCAGAACATCCTGCTCATCATTGTGGTTAGGTATATATCCCTAGAGCATGTGGCTCTCAGGGGCCTCTGTTTAGGTTGAGCATATCCAGCAGTACAGGGTTGGATATGGGCCTTGTATGTCAAGCAGAGATCACCTGTGAGTATGAAGTATGCAATGGAGTACAGCTGGAGTTTCTTAGGTTGGGCTGCATAGGTCATCTGTTTGAAGTCAGTAATCCTCTTGGTGTGGTACTGGTGTGGTCTTCCAAGCTGTTGCAGTTGTCTTATAAGGTATATCCCAAATGGGGTGTTATATCCTTTAATGGGTCTAATATGTCATGAGTAGAGTCACAATGGCCTCCTTTGATCTGGTTGCGAACCCATTAGAGATTAGGGGGGCCATGGAGAAAGATATTGTCATTATGGGTATCAAAGGAGAGATTGCTATCTACTGGGGTTCCCGGATCCCTTATTACCTTTTCTGTATGTAGGGGACTAGCACCTATGTGGTAGTCTGTGGGTAATTAGTTATATCCAAAGGGGATGACTATGCACTTTTAGGCATTCAGCTTGACGCCATGATATTAACACCAGGTATCCGTCTCAGTGCGACCCTTCCAGAGGGTGTCTGTAACAGCTGGGGAAGCAATTATGTCCCCCCTAGTTTGCAGTCGTCTGCAAACCTTTTCAGCCAAAGCCCTCCTGTGCTTGTTTGTATGTCAGAGAAGTGTATACCGAACATGAGGGGTCCTAGGACTGAGCCCTGGGGGACACCACTTGTAACTGGTATACAGTCGGACCTAGGGTATGCAACTCCCACTGTATGGGTTCTGTCCGTGAGCCACTTTGAAAACCATCACATGATGTAGGTGTCAATGTTCAGGTGGATGGGTATGTTGATAATACCTGAAGGAGGAATGGTGTTGAAAGCCTATGAGAGATCTAGGTAGGCTGTGTGGACCTTCTTACCCTCATCTAATGCCTTGGTAACTGTCTCTAAGAAGTCCACCAGGTTTAGGAGGCATGGTCTGCCCTTAACAATGCCAAACAGGGAGGGGTCAAAGGTTTGGAGGTACCCAATGTCTCTGTGACTGAGATCCATGATGTGCACCATAGCCTTGCAGAGCAGGCTAGTCAGGCATATAGGGAAATAGGTCCTGTGGTCCGTTGTATCGCCACCTTTGTGGAGAGGGATAACTGTTGCTGTGCGCCATTCAGGGGCACTATGCCCAATGTGAGGCTATTATTGAACGTGGTGCGTAGGTGGGGAGACGGTACGTTCTGAAGTTCATGTAAAACGCAGCCTGGGATGTTGTCCGGTCCCATGGATGCTGTGATATTGCCTTTAGAGCATGCAGCTTTGAGAGGGAGGGGGAAAGGTAGCACTGAACCTATCTGCCAGGATGTTGCCAATATCAGTTGTTTCTGTAATGTTCGTGCCTTTGTGCTGTAACTCAGAGCAGATCTGGTTGTTGACATCGAGATATGTGACATAGCTATATAATGCTTTGTGGTTGTTGTTGGTATTAGTGGCATTTTAGTTTTTGTAGCTAGCTTTGGGGGATCTTATAAGGGATCTCACCTTCTTACTGAGGCTGGCCAGGGAGCTCCTCCATGCATGGGATTGTACTCTCATTTGCAACAGTATCTTCCTCCTGTAGTACAGTTTGTTTATGGCAGGGGACCACCAGATTGGTTTCCTTAACTAGGAGTATAGTGTCCTGGTTCTGTTTGGGATAGCACAAGCCATGCACTTGTGTAAGTGATTACAGAGTGCATTTGTGTAGGATTCAGCAGTTGTAACAGTACTGTCCATATGCATGGGTGTCATGACGTTCACCACATCTGTCTTAAGAAGCATGTAGTTGGCTTTGTAGACATATTATACTGTGGTTCCCTTAATGGGGGGGGGTGGGATGTGGATATCAACAGTGTTCAGCTCATGGTCTGATCGAACCAACGAGGAGTTGGCTTCACGTGTGGAGCACCAGTCACTCATGTTGGTAATTCCTAGGTATAGGATATTGTTGCCCCTGGTGGGTGTGTGGATATGTTGAGTCAGGGCCATGGTGTTTATGAATTAAAGAAAGCGTTGAGCTAATGTGTTGGTACACAAGTAGTTTTCCCAGTTAATGGTGGGGTAGATTCAGTGAGACTATGTGATGAGTGTTGTGTGGTGCGAATGTTTACCTTCTGCACATGACAGTCAGGGTCAGGCTTGGTTGGAGAGACCTTTACCTCCAGTTTGGCTAGATGAGTGCATCTCTCACAGGTTGTAGTGTTGGGTGGTAGGTGGAGAGGCTTGTCTGTGTACATGTGGCAATGTGTACATTGCCTCAAGATGTCCAGATTCATCAGATAGACAGATGAGAACACTGGCAGTTGACTCTTGGACATGCCTGAATATAGAACTACTTTCACCTAGATAAGTGAGGAAAGTGAGTACAAGAGCTAACTTACTCTAAGCAAGTGAGAAACGTATGTACAAAACCTGTTCACCCTTACCTCTAGGTAATGAGGAAGATTGAGTGCTATAGTAATTATTAGCTTACGTAGTGCTTACAAGTCCTGAACAAGTGCTTAGCATGAATAAGCAATCCAGATAGGGTCTTGGATAACATAAACACATGGCCCCCTCCCCCCAACAGGTACACAAGCATATATCCATGTACACCACAGGGCCCCTGTACCCACAACTATGCAGGTACAAGCTGCACTCAGGCTGCATGGGACCTGTCCACATCACAGGTTGTATCATACACATATGGCAAAACAAGATGCTCTCCACGTACACATCATGTAAAACATAGCTCTATGTCAGGTTGTGTACACACTGAATGGTGCACACCAACAGGCATCACAACCCACAAAGAGGGAGACACCACTGATAATGGGAAGTACTGCCCTACTACCCTGCTGAGTCTGGTCTGGAAGGCCATGAACCTTGATCAATTAATTGTCAGCAGTACAGATGTAGATGACAATATGGTTGATGTCACACTGCATATCATAACCTCGTCAGATCATAGGACATCATCACCCATACTGTGTACCACCTACACTCTGTATACTAGCTGTAGATTCCTATGTCAAAGGAGTGTTTTGCAACAGGACTGCTGGCAGAACCAACACTACAGAAGGTGTCTGAATAATACATGCTCATCACACCAGTGGCAGCTACAGTATGTCAGGGTTAATGAATTTTATTCCCCCTCATTGTAATCCATACCTCACAGACAAACAGAAGGCATCTGCCTATTGAAGTATGCGAATGGCTATGACCTAGGAGCAAAAGCTGACCCAGGAGTGTTGTGGGCAACATACAGAAGGGGCTTTGTGGGTGAGGTGTGTGTGACATATGGCCACAATCTGACAGCTACATATTGCATTGTCACCCCTATGTTAATAACCCTGTACCCATCAACTACCACCTAGGCAGCAGTCAACATAATGGACACTTGTGTGTAAGGGATGCAGCTGGGCAGTTGTCTTTCCTGTGATAGCTACATCACTACACCTGTCAGGTAGTCATATGTGGTAACCCTAATAATGATAGGGTGCCATCCATGAATTTAGAGATCATTGTCCAGCCATACACAACAGATCACATATCTCCTTTAAGGGGTATTGGCCATGTGCAGATGGCCTACACCAGCCTTCCCATTCCCCATCTCCACTATGTAGCATGATGCATACCCTGAATAAATCCATGTCCAACCCAGTGATGTTGGACATGCTACACATACTCATCCTGATCTCGAACACATACTTCATGGGCATCCTACACGTACTCATCCTGATCTCGAACACATACTTCATGGGCATCCACCTTCCACATGCTGGAAGATCCTTGTCCCATACAATTTACATAGTTCTGCCATACTATGCATTCCTATACGTCAAAGCTGCACATCCCTCCCTTTCAGACATGGTGTGATGACCACATGGTAATGCATGGTAAATGTATCATTAACCCTGTGGATCAGTAATGTGGCACTGCTCCACTTGGCCCCACAGACCCTCCTGTCGGCTACTGCCAGGTAAGCTTTCATCCTAGATTCATACATGGCCCATGGCATATAGCCCACTAGTTGACTTTGTACATGCTATAGTTGATATTCATCCCTGCAAATACTATCTGGCTAGCCAGTGTCTCATGTGTATCACATGTGCAACACAGGTGCTACATGGCAGGATGTTGAATTGCTGTACAGTGCCGTGTAGATGTATATGGCAGAACACATACATGTAAAACCTTATGTGAGCAAGTGTGCAGGGTCACAGGTCATGTCTGTTAAGGCAGTGTAAGTCCTTGTATGTGACATATACACAGCATCAAGGTCGACTGCATTAATGTGGACACATCCAGCCATGTGTTGATAGGTAGGAACACCAGTACAGGCAAACAGACATGCCCACATCAAGACAGCATCCACATGGAGTATGAGCAATGTAATCAGGTGACACACACACACATATGGTGATAATATCCACGCAACATTGAGTGTCACATGTGTGTGACACAAACACGTCAGTGTCATGTAGGTTTGCAAATACAACTATTTAAACTTAATAAATGCGATACACATGTATGTTCGGCTGTAGCTCTGTATGTCTTTGTGAGTTACTGTGACCTGTCTCCATCATTATGTCTTCCAGGTATGCCGCATGCAAGGTTACCCCCTTTTACCCGCTTGGAGGATGAGGCCCTCATCCCATACCTACTCAATAATCATGATATCCTGTTCAGCCATGTGCCACAGGATGCACAGCAGCAGGATGCCCTGTGGATGGAACTTCGCAGGAGGGTTAATGATGTTGGTGGCCACAACTGCACATACCAGCAGGTGCGTAGACACTGTACAGACCTCATTAGATGGGCGAAACAGCATGCGAATGCAATTGCCAGGGAACAAGGTGCAACAGGTGGTGGACCGCCAACCCAGCCCTAACTCACACGCACCGAGGAGCTACTGGCCAACCTGGGGACACCTGCAGAACCGCATCCACAAGCCTTAGCTGATATTGTGGAGGTGGGTGTCTCTCAACCACTGAGCCTGGAGTTGTCTGGTAAGTCAGTACTGCACCTATAACAACTATATTCCATATAGCTGCATGTGTCACTGTACAACATGTAATGTAACATCATATGCAAGGCATGTATACACACATGCCGCATACTATAGTATGCTACTCTGTGTATGCAAACATGTGCATACACCATGGTATAGCCTAATGTACTGATGTATGTGTTATGCACATTGCACCCTGTAGCCATTATACAGGGGTGGATTATGCTCATACTGCTGTGTTACTCCTATTTAGGTACCTCTGGCGTTCCGCTGCAACAGCAGCCCGTTGCAGGTGAGCGTGTTATTATTTATCACGAATTGTAATGCACAAATCTATCTACCATGTGGCCATTTACAACATGTACACATAATGTATGGTCCTGTCACAATATACAGGTCAGACCTGCAATGCATCACAATGACTACCCATGTGCAACACTTGCAAACTATGTAAATCATCTCACCGACATGAATCCTCACAAACTGTCATTGCCAGATGTGTGGACAGCTGTGCATACAATGGTGGAGGTGCTGTTCACTTTAGGGACGTACTACAGGTCAGATCTACACATGTGGTAAATACAAACAGTACTACACAGTGGGCTGGAGTATGGCCAGCACACAGGATTCACTGGTGTGGATCACAGCCCTGCTATGAATGTCGCACCATGTGATGTGCTATCTTGATATGTCCATGACATCTAGTGGCCTGGCTGCAACACTGCCTACCTAACCTGAAAACATATCCCACATACCACCCTTTATCTGCATAACCCTGTTGTCAGTGGAGCATATATGTCATATCGGACAAGCAGACATGTGAAATAGATGCCCGTCACAATAATTTGGACAACACATGTACACACGTGGTCATGGAGGATGGCCAGAGACATGGAGCAACACACACAGCAGACATGTTGTGCTTGTGTGTACACCCTGTCGTACAATGGCTACACATGGTTCAACTATGGCCTTTGTATAATGGTCATATTGTAGATGTGGAACATTAGACATCCTACAGGCCTGTGCACATCTTGTGTAGGCATAACATCAATCCACCACATAAGATGTGTTGAACATCTTGAGGGTGTCGCGACATGACAGCAGTCACCTGTACAGTATCCACATCAGCCCACAGATACAGTACATTCCCCTTGCTGGTGTTGGACATCAATGTCATACTTGCTCCTCGTGTGTGTGTGTGTGTGTGTGTGTGTGTGTGGTACTCAGCTGTCATGTGGGACATGGTGTACCGACGTGTTCACCATGTCTGGCCATAGTTGCCAGGCAGCAGCAATATGGTTGCAGATGGCAGGGGTGTCATCCATATACCCATCAGTGACCTGTGTCACAACTTCCACATCATGGTTTAGTGTGTATACACCTCATTGACGTTGGTCACATTCCACAGTATATATGTATTGTATCTGAACACAGTCATGGCTATGAACCCTGTCTGTAACTCACACTGTATAGCACTAGAGATGCCTCATAATTCCCTGCAATGGCCATGCACATCAGCTAAATGTGCAGTGTATCTGTAGGGCAGACAGAAAACACTGCATTGGGACACCATTGCCCCACTGTATATTTGACAGGACACCATTGTGTTAAACATGTATGCATGTCATTGCACACGTCAGCAGATCACATGTCATACTATATGTGATTGTCAAGGTCATATGCCACACATCAGGCAGGTGTACTGTTATCCTGTGTTGGTCTACATGGTGTAACACAGGGATGTATGCTAACTACTACTATGATTGTGTAATTTGCATGCCATCTGCTATGACACATGCATGCTGTTGTGTGCAACCCAGGGATGTATGATAACTACCACTATTATTGTCTGAGCTGCATGCTGTCTGCCGTATCACATGCATGTTGCATGCCTTCTGTCATATCACATGTGTGTGTGTCTGTTGTATAGATTGTAATGTACAGTTCTTGTCTGCCCTCACAGGTGATGTAGGTGCATTGCCCTCCTATGGTAATCTGATGTTAGTGTCCCCACAGACTCTAGCAGTGATTATGAACATATGATTGAGTCACAGGCAGAGTTGTCAGGGGCTGAAACTGTGCCATTGGTTGCCATTCCATCCATATCTCCTTCATCCCCGCACACAGATCCCATACATGCACATACCCCATCACCAGTGGCCATAGAGGAAGGATAGTTGGTGCGGACACCGTGAACTGTAAAAGCTCGCCTGTACAGTCTGCAGCTGTCAATAATACCCCTGTGTAGGCCAGGCACATGGCAGAACTGTGTGTATACATACACGCACACACTGGAAACATATGTAGGGCACCGCAACACACACATGCATAACATCCACACATGCCCAATTAGATCAAAGACCCAAACCCACACGCATGATGTCATCCAATGGTGCAGCCTAGGCCTCTGGCAAACATTAACACCCTGTGCATATGATGATGCCTGTGCTGCATCGCTGACATCCACACCATCGGTGCAGGGACATGCTCATTTGGTCTGATGCACAGGGTGAACAGACTAGGAAGATAAGTGTAGTTTACAGTTGTTGAGGACTGTTGACAGGCAGCAGATATACCATGTAGTACAGGTGTACACTACTGTTAACAGTATGTGTCTTGTGCAACAACAGTGCAGCCTAGGCCTCTGGTAAACATTAACACCCTGTGCATTTGATGATGCCTGTGCTGCATCCCTGACATCCACACCATCAGTGCAGGGACATGCTCATATGGTCTGATGCACAGGGTCAACAGACTAGGAAGATAAGTGTAGCTTACAATTGTTGAGGACTGCTGACAGGCAACAGATATACCATGTAGTACAGGTATACAATACTGTTAACAGTATGTGTCTTGTGTAACAACAGTGCAGCCTAGGCCTCTGGCAAACATTAACACCATGTGCATATGATGATGCCAGTGCCGCATCCTTGACATCCACACCATTGGTGCAGGAACATGCTCATATGGTCTGATGCACAGGGTGAACAGACTAGAAAGATAAGTGTAGTTTACAATTGTTGAGGACTGTTGACAGGCAACAGATATACCATGTAGTACAGGTATGCAATACTGTTAACAGTATGTGTCTTGTGTAACAACAGTGCAGCCTAGGCCTCTGGCAAACATTAACACCCTGTGCATACGATGATGCCTGTGCCGCAGCCCTGACATCCACACCATCGGTGCAGGGACATGCTCATATGGTCTGATGCACAGGGTGAACAGACTAGGAAGATAAGTGTAGTTTACAGTTGTTGAGGACTGTTGACAGGCAACAGATATACCATGTAGTACAGGTATACAATACTGTTAACAGTATGTGTCTTGTGTAACAACAGTGCAGCCTAGGCCTCTGGCAAACATTAACACCCTGTGCATATGATGATGCCTGTGCCGCATCCCTGACATCCACACCATCGGTGCAGGGGCATGCTCATATGGTCTGATGCACAGGGTGAACAGACTAGGAAGGTAAGTGTAGTTTACAATTGTTGAGGACTGTTGACAGGCAACAGATATACCATATAGTACAAGTATACAATACTGTTAACAGTATGTGTTTTGTGTAACAACAGTGCAGCCTAGGCCTCTGGCAAACATTAACACCCTGTGCATATGATGATGCCTGTGCCACATCCTTGACATCCACACCATCGGTGCAGGGACATGCTCATTTGGTCTGATGCACAGGGTGAACAGACTAGGAAGATAAGTGTAGTTTACAATTGTTGAGGACTGTTGACAGGCAACAGATATACCATGTAGTATAGGTGTACAATACTGTTAATAGTATGTGTCTTGTGTAACAACAGTAACTGCATGTTGGTCATGATGTTCTGCTGTCCTCCTTCAGGTCTAATTGCACGTGCCGGCGGATGTCAGTGTTTGCAGTTAGTGTCCCATATGTCAATGTGGACTACTCACAGGTATGTATGAATATACCAGCATGCACCGTGTAGCTGCCACATACCAGTGAGAATGTCCCATGTTACAAACACATCTACCGATCCAAGAGCATGATAGCTGTGCATTAAGCTACTGTGGCCACAGACCTGACATCCATAAAGGGTGACATCACAGGTACAGTTACATGGAGTGGTGAGGTAAAAGAGTGGTCTAGCTGATTACAAAGGTAGAGGCCAGTGAGAAGTGTGATGCCTCATTGGGAATCAGTAACACACGTTCCCATGACAGGATGCCAACACACAACTGCACCCACACACTTAGGTATTGAAACACATGTATTCAGTGACACAGTAACACACCCACACACTCACGGATTCACCGACACAGTAACACACACTCGCACACAGTTGCTACTGGTGAGGTGAGGACCCCTGCCTATGTGCAAATCATCATTACAGTACTGTGCATTTACATGATGCGCCACAGAGAATACACATGTACAGGTAGTCAGTACGGCCTAAGATTGGGGACATCAACACAGATAGCATGCATTGCCTGGATGGCAGGAGGGGTCTTATCAGTTCAGTATGGTAACATACATCCTCACCCCAGGGACCAGTCAGCCCTACATACACACATTGTGGCGTTCAGTAATTAATACACCTATGTCATGCACATACAGATACCTCACATGTGTGAGATACACGCCCCTGCCTATGTCCTGCTTTTTACATTGCAGTCTGTACAGATATGTAGACTACTGTACAGGAGAGTGAGTAACAATTGAGATGTATTCCCCACAATACATGACATATATGGACACACACGCAACCACACATGCCAGTACTGTGAATCTCACACTTGCCTAACTCATGTTATGTATGTCAAACGTACAGCAGTATTGCATGCATTACAAACTTTACTGACACTTCTTGTGGCAACAATGCTGATATATGCAGTAGGGACGTCATAACTATTAACAGGTGTCAAGTGATTTACCTTCACTGTCACGCTGACCACTGTCTAAGTTGTGTGTTATGTCCTTCAGTTAATGAAACCATTGCTTACCGGTTACACAGGGTATTGTAGGACCACTTGTGACACACCTGTGAGCTGTCCACAGCAAACATCCATCTGCAAAGATGCCCCATCACTTAGTTATTTCCACACATCTGTCAATACCTGAGGTACATCTTTCTGTACATTCAGCATATCACCATATACAGTTGGCATGTTGAGGCTGAATTGCAACTGCATGATGTACTAAGATACACGTCACCTGCATACATCAGCAACTGCACACTCATGTTATCTGAACGCACAACACTACATGTACAGGTGTGTAGGTCCTACAGTCCTGACATTTGGGCATGTTTGTAGGCATTGCAATTGGATATGTGTAATGACATACATGACACATGGACTGTTGTATGATATGATGGGTGACCAGTACAGAGAGGATGTTACCTCTGTCAACATTGATATCACACCTTATGTACTGTTAGCATTCAGCAGCCATGGACCTACATTCCATGTGCATGTGTGTAATGGCTGTAGCCACCTGTTTGCACAAAGGACAACAACAGCTATGCTATTTACAGGTATGTTTTTTGTGTGTGTGTGTGTGTGTGTGTGTGTGTGTGTGTGTGTGTGTGTGTGTCATGTACATACCCAAAGCAGGTACATATATGTCATATCCATACATGAGGGTGTGTACTGGTGTACAGCAACAGTCGTCTGCTAATGGTGGAAAGTACCGAGGGCCCCTGGTATGTATACAGCTGACCTGGTCACAGACAGTGGTATCATTGCATTACATAACACATGATGCAACTGTGTCAGTACATGTGTACTCTCTACAGTTGATGTAGAGCTTAGTACAGTACACAGGTCAAGGGTCACATGGTGGTGTACTCTTCTATGTCATACAAAATGTATGGATGCGTGTTGGTGGTCCGAGGGCATGGTGGTGTCTGAGGTTTACATCCTAAATTGAATCATGTGACACTGTGTCCTGCACGTGACTCATCTGTGATGCCTTTCGTGGGGGGACCGGTCAGTACATGTGAGTGGCCTTTATGTATATGGGTACACCACCTGGAGTGGTCCGTACCTGTGTTATGGCCCACATGTCTGGTTCTGAGCTATATGGTGGTAGTGCTATTGTGCACTACAGAGCCATCAGCCAGGTGTTCCTCACTGCACAGATGTTAGTACTCCCCATTGTTGGATCTACAGTGACCAGTTGTGAATATGGACGCTACACATGTAGCACTGGTTAGCATAAGAAAACAATGCAGTTGTTCTGTAGGTGTATGGGAGTTAACCTGTGTTTAGGACATTGGCCTTGGAATGGCACTGTGTGGGCGGATGCGTCTTGGGTAATATCCCCACTCCCTTGAATCATTTATGCATGTGATATGTGACAAAGTGCTGCCTACTGTCAGCCATGTCATCCCAGAATGACAGCAGATGTTGTGTAAAAGACAGGTGTCGAATATATGTAGAGCAGCGTTCCTGATAACAATGACAACTACTAACACCAGAGCCCATTACAATGTGTTCTTTACATCTACCTGTAATAGCATGGCCACTGTGGCCTTCCGTGTTTAGCATCAGAGTGCATCCCAGTTAGCCCTGTGCTACTAGGAGTATGAGCATGCCGAGTATATCCTTGTGTAGATGGACACATAGTAGTGCATTCTGACCAGCCCTGTGCTACTAAGTGTGTGAGCATGCATCAGAGTGCATCCCTGTCAGCCCTGTGCTACTAGGAGTATGAGCATGCCTAGTATATCCTTGTGTAGATGGACACATAGTGCATTCCAACCAGCCCTGTGCTACTAAGTGTGTGAGCATGCATCAGAGTGCATCCTGGTCAGCCCATTGTTACTAGGAGTATGAGCATGCCCAGTATATCCTTGTGTAGATGGACACATAGTGCATTCCGACCAGCCCTGTGCTGCTAAGTGTGTGAGCATACCCCCTGTGCTACTTAAGTGTATGAGCATGCCCAGTATATCCTTGTGTAGATGGACACATAGTGCATTCTGAACAGCCCTGTGCTACTAAGTGTGTGAGCATGCCCAGTGACACCTTGTGTCGGTTATGTGCATCTGTGTATGGGCATGGCCATTGTAACCCTGTATAGTTATATAGTCGTCCATTCCACAGATGGGCATACTCCAGGTCAGGATGGATTCCTACTTTAAACACACAGGTTCACAGATATGTACATCTTAACTGCCAGCATCCTTGTTGATGTCCGCATTCCCAGAAGGTCATAATGACAGCCTTGACATGTGTAGTAAGTATGTAGTATTGTAATAGTAATCTGTAAATAGGCAGGTGTGCCGTTCCCGCCCCTGGCGTGTGTGCGTGTGTGTGTGTGTGTGTGTGTGTATATGTCTGTCCCCATTTGCCAGTGGACTGTAAATTGCTTTTAGACTGCCCACACTCAGTACATTTCTTATACCCACCGTTAGCAAGGCCGATGATGTCACCCATCTACAAATACACCTCTGGGAGTGCTGTGTCCCAGTAATCTCGGTAGCACGTTCTGTAACTGCGTAATGCTGTAATGTAATAAAGTAGTTAGGTCAGTGTTCTAGTCCCACACTTGCCGTGTGTGTGTGCGTGTGTGTGTGCGTCTGTCTGTCCCCATTTGCCTGAGGACTGAGTAATGCTTTTATACTGCTCACACTCCATACATTTCTTATACCCACCGTTAGCAAGGCCGATGATGTCGCCATTCTACAAATACACCTCTGGGAGTGCTGTGTCCCAGTAATCTTGGTAGCGTGTTCTGTAACTGCATAATGCTGTAGTGTAGTAAAGTAGTTAGGTCGGTGTTCTAATCCCTGACATGCCAAGTGTGTGTGCGTGCGTGTGTGTGTCTGCCTGCGTGAGACAAGTACAGTGCTTTGTAGTATTCTCCATAGCGCGTGCCCTAAACGTGTGTTGCTGCAGTGTGATACGGTAGAGGCTTGTATACAGGACATGGCAAGTGTGTGTTTGTCTGTCAGAGCCTGTGTAGAGGTGGCCGTGATTGTCTTACCGTTGGACATATTTGGGAGCGGGTTTTGTAGTTTTCCTATTTAGTATCCGTCTTATGACACATTGGCCACCTCACAAGGAGTACAGCTGTCAGTCAGCCACAGCACATTGTTGGCAAGCCATACCCATACATCTGGCAAAAGGCCTGGTGAACTAAGTATGTAGCCCTACTAGTACCCGGTATATGTCCCACACCCATGTGCCATGCTCATACAACCTTGCCTAGGATATCCCACTATGTTGCTAGTAACATGCACATTGAGGACAGATAGTAGGCATGGTGTGACTGCAGTGGACTGCAGAGGACATGGCACCCTGTACAGCTGTACAATAGGCACATATATGTGGACATTGTGCCTTCACTATGTTCCACACTGAATGCCTACAACATATGTGGTGCCATCAAATGTGATCCACTAAGGCCAGACAATGCTGTACACATGTGCCCTGTATGGACCCATGCCACTGACACCACGGAATACCTGTATCATTCTATCCATGCAGGTGTAAGGCCGACCTGCTCACTATAAGCAGGTTTCGCCACACCAGGCCAGTATTGGCATATCGGGGTATAACAGGCTGTGTACACTACATGTGTCTGCCAAACCAGGTACACTGGTACATGTCACTGTACATTATTGTGGGACATGCACATCCCAGGCAATGTCCATGTGAAGGACTATCAAACACAGACATGGCATGCATTGCAAAGCTATGGCCCTACACATTGGTAACCAGGATGTCAGGCCAGATAATGCAGTACCCATCTGTGTGGGACATTGCAGACACTCCACCCCCTGCACTGCACACCATTGTTAGGTGATGCGATGGCAAGGATTACCCCTCATCCAGCCTTGTACGGCCGTCTTGCACAGCCAAACACTACACTCCCATGGAGCAATGCATACCTGCATGCCAATACTGGCACCCTGTGTCTGTGTGTGGGTTGTGATGCTCCCAACTACAGTCACTTCCAGTATAAACCTTGTTATCATACCAACAGTTGTCAAGCACTTTCACATACCCTAGCCCATAGAACCTCCAGATATCCCCTGTGGTGCATGTCGTCCTGTGCATTACTGCAGTGTGGCAAACTAAGTAGTTACATTGTGTATTTGTGGCCCTGGCAAAGGTGTCAATGCATGTCCATTAGAGAGTGTGGTTGTGGTGACAGTGGCATCCGTTCACATGGACTGATGTGTGCCACACCTAATGTATGTCTACTATATCTGTTGCAGATGGCACTCCCTCACCTAGACACATGTTCTTACAGCACAGCAGCATGTCGCCTTTGTGGCACATGTAGTAACGTCATGCAAATGTAATAGTAATGAGTAGTTAGGGGTTTGTCCCTGTACTATTCAGCGTGTGGCAGATGATGCTTATGGTTAAGTCTCCAAGCCCTTCCCTGGTGTACATTGCCTGTCCTGCCCACACAGTCTCTGGTGGATGTGAAGGTGTACACCTGCACAGCAGCAGCATGTGTATTGTAAGAGATGGAAATGGTCAGGTGATGGCCTCTACACCTATTGCAGTCCTCCTCTAGCTGATTGCATGTGGTACAGCTGTGATGGTGTTCCCATAGCCATCCGCATGATAAACACAGTACACTATCTAGGGACCATGTTATTATCTGGCCATGACAGTCGCTGTGAGTGGTACCTGGATGTGGTGTTCTGACACGGCATCACAGATGATATCTGGATGTACCTCAATCATTTTCCACAGTGGGAAATAACCTAATGACAGGAGGGTGATGTGCCACACATAACTACAGCATGTAAGTGTAGCTATGCTGCATTGAGACTACTGACTGTTTAACATGTGTGTGGTAATGGCTATTCTGCATGTTATAATACAGACATGACAGTACTCTGTTCATGAGGGACCCCCATCTGCAGGGCCATCTGTGAACTGGTCAGGGTGTGCAACCATTTGTTTCCTGTGTTACACACTGAACACACATCTGTGCCCAGCAGAAGCATGGTGTGAGGATTGCAGACAGTACATGATAGGGATGTGTTACTGTTATCGCATCCCTGACTGGACATGTGTCACATGAGACAATGGTATGACTGACACTGTGTGGGATTCCCAGTGACAAGCCAATGATGGGCAACTGTTCATAGCTGCGGTCACACGTCTACTACACATTGTACAGTTGACATGCGGTATATATGCATGTGTTGTCCCTCTGCAAATGTATACCATCTGTTGTGTTGGGTTGCTGGTGATAGCTATGCATACTGTAGGTAATCCTGTATGCTGTTGTCTATCACTAAGCCATATGTGGGTTTAAAATGCAACATCATAGGCTGAATGGGTTGGAAGGTCCTGGCAGAACCTCCTGTCCCACTTCAGCTGACCATGGCACCGGGCACTAGCACATCTGGGGCCCAGCCATAGACATCAACCCCTGTTGGCTCTGCACCACCTTCTGGTGGTACCACCACTGAGGATGGAGCATGTCCCCCTTTGGAGCGGGACCAGACAGGTACATATCTGCTGTCGTGTGGTCCCGGACGTGTTGGGTTGGTGGCTCCCTAAGGGGTTACGAAGCCAGATATGCAAGTTCAACGGTTGAGTGTCACATTTACAGGGTGATGCTGCCCCTCCTGGACAGCCCCCAGCGCTGCTTTCTTTGCAGCTGTGTAGGTGCAGTGGCAGTTGCCCCTGGCTGGGGACCTCCGTCCCACTGTTCCCATGGGCTTTTGAATGCCGAAGACCCATCCCCATCCAGGGTGTATCCCCCCCACATGTGTCATATACCAACCCTGTATACTGTCATTTCTGTGCTCCTACCTATCCTCCATGGCCATACCTACACTCCCTCCCCAACATCTGACCCTCACCTACGGACACATAAGGCCATTCGGCTCCTAGGACACCATCTGCCCTATACATAGCTGTCCATTACACACATGAGCCTACTGGACACATGAAACCCTTGTAATATGCATCATACTATACTACTGTTATCCTCACCCCTGTCCCACAGGCGCACGATCCTGGTATGCACATCACTCCTAAATGGTCCAGGTACATGTGAGAAGGATGACCCCACTGTACACAAAATACTACTGGTCCCTTTATGGTTACCCCATTTACCTTTATTATGATGATGATGTTGCACACAGCACATTGCAAGAGTACTGTTCACACATAATGATTGGACAGGTACTGTTGTGTTAATGTACATTACATGCACAGAGTGATGTATATGGCCAATGTACAACTATTTGCGTGTATGACTGACACGTCTGTCTGAGGGAGTCTTGTGATCACATAGAGCAACACCACTACATAATACAGGCGTCGCTGGTGTTTCTCATTTCATTCGTTTGTAATGCTTTATTGCCACATGGTTTGCTCCTGATACATCTCTATATATGTATGTACCTATATGCTGGACATAAGCACTTTCATGTACATCTACATGATGGGATACATTCCTATACTGTTGAATGACTACGCTGTATGATATGTTTGTGGTACTGTCCGTTGTCTGTATATCTGCCATGGCGTATTGGTAATACACATTAGCTGTGTGCGCAGGGTCCTGGTTCCGAACCTTGCGAAGGACGTTTAGTTGGGTGCAGGGCAGAACAAGCCCATTGGATACGGAGTGAGTAAGGCACATTAAAGCAGTTGGGAGCGGATGTGTGTGGGTTTGCACGGTGTTAGGCACTGCTGACCTCTGGTTACAGCCTCTTATGCTCAGTTATCCTCTACATTGCTTAACCAGTGCAATACTCGCATACTGGCAGCCAAACACGCTTACACCCACTTGCTCCCGCACTTGCTAATGCACAGACATTGGTGCTTGCATCTGTCACTCACACCTCTGGGTGTGAGCGAGGACCACAATATTACCTTGTGATGCCTATTACATCGGACTACATGACTACAGTATTGGGTTTGGCTTCCCATTAGGTGATGGCATCACGTTCAACTGTACGGAATCAGCGGCCTGTCTGGTGAATCATTCATATTTGTGTGTTCCTCTTACAATCTGCTCCCACCTTGTGATGCCTATCACATCGGACTACATGACTAGTAGTCTACAGTATCGGGAATGGCTGCCCATTAGGCGACAGCATGGCGTTCGACTGTACGGAATCAGTGGCCTGTCTGGTGAATCATTCATATTTGTGTGTTCCTCTTACAATCTGCTCCCACCTTGTGATGCCTATCACATCGGACTACATGACTACAGTATCGGGAATGGCTGCCCATTAGGCGACGGCATGGCATTTGACTGTACGGAATCAGTGGCCTGTCCAGTGAATTAATCATATTTGTGTGTTCTGCATACACTCTGCTCCCATCTGGCTGATACATGGGAACTGAGACTCTGCATTACAGACAAATAGTTGGGTTGTGGGAGCCACATCTGTCAGATGAGCCATGCTACCGCATACCTATTATAGGTTTGCCACCTTTTCAATTGGCCAAGATGGGACTTTAGGGTTACCACCTGTTCCACTTTGCAAGGGACACTGCGAAAATAATCAAGACATAGCACATGTCCCGATTACAGGACATTATTATATTCTACGTTTTATTAATAATTGCATAAAACAGTTATTTTATATATGACACTTCTATACGTTATGTGAAGTAGCATAAGAAATTCAAATGCAACTAGATTAAGCTTTTATTTGTGCAAATAAGTGTAATCCTGTACTATGCATGGCTGTAGGTATGTTTTGTCCTGGAATGTCTGGCATTTCTACAGAACATGTCCCACTCTGGCCATTTAGAAAGGTGGCAACCCTATAGGACCTGTATATAGAGACGTCAGACTTTGCAGGGCAACACACCCACAGCCAGTAGAAAGGGGAGTACTTCACTGTTTTGCCTAAATAAAAGGTTACTCTTGTAGCAGTATAGTTGCTTATATTGTTACCTATAACATTTAGGTGTTTCAGATGAACATAATTGTTTTATGCAACTACTACAGACAATATAGATAATCTTTGCCCCAAATCACAGGACATTTGCCTTAATTACAGTTATTATGTAGGACACAACTGCCCAAAGGGGAGTGTCCCTCGCAAAGGTGGACAGGTGGTAACCCCAACCCTATTATTCTATCAACTTTCTAAGGTAGTCGGCTGAACATGCGCTTCCTCTCACTATCAGACCTCTCATACGA